>NC_092267.1:6531220-6668720 GCF_036320965.1 Panulirus ornatus | reverse complement strand
GGAAGGAGACTGTGTGAGGAAGTACCAGGAGAGACTGAGTACAGAATGGAAAAAGGTGAGAAAAAAAAAGTATGGGGAGTGGGGGAGGAATGGGATGTATTTAGGGAACGTGATGGTTTGGCAAAGATGCTTGTGGATGAGAAGGTGGAGGTGGGATTAGAAAGGGTAGTGAGTGGTGGGAAAGAAGTAAGATATTAGTGAAAGAGAAGAGAGAGGCTATTTGGACGATTTTTGCGGGGAAATAATGCAAATTTATGGGAGATGTATAAAAGAAAGAGGCAGGAGGTCAAGAGAAAGGTTTCAAGAGGTGGAAAAAAGGGCAAATAAGAGAGTTGGGGTGAGAGAGATATTAAATTTTAGGGAGAATAAAAAGATGTTTGGAAGGAGGTAAATAAAGTGGTAAGACAAGGAACAAATGGGAACTTCAGGGGAAGGGGCAAAAGGGAGGTGATAACAAGTAGTGGTGATGTGAGAAGGAGATGAGTGAGAAATTTTGAAGGTTTGTTGAATGTGTTTTATGAAGAGTGGCAGATATAGGGTGTTTTGGTCGAGGTTGTAGGCAAAGTGAGAGGGTTAGGGAAATGATTTGGTAAACAGAGAAGAGGTAGTAAAAGCTTTGGGAAGATGAAAGCCGGGAAGGCAGCGGTTTGGATGGTATTGCAGTGGAATTATTAAAAAGGGGGGGACTGTATTGTTGACTGGTTGGTAAGGTTTTTTAATGTATGTATGACTCATTTGGTGAGGTGCCTGAAGATTGGGGAATGCTTTCATAGTGCCATTGTACAAAGGCAAAGGGGATAAAGTGAGTGCTAAATTTAGAAAGGGGAAAGTTTGGGTTAGGGGTTTTCTTAGAATTTATGTGAGAAAAATTGAGAAAGGTTGGTATGTGGCATTTTTTGGGTTGGGAAGGCAGTTGGCAGAAATGGTAGGGATGTGTGGATAGTGTTCTTGAAAAAGTAGTGAGGGAAATAATTAGAAAAGCAAATGATTTTAGCATTTTTAAAAGGAAAGCATATGATAGAGTGAAGGATTGCTCTGTGGGGGGTTTAAGAATATTATGGTGTGGGAGGAAGTTGTTAGAGCAGTGAAAGTTTTATAGGGTGTAAAAGGGATGTGTCGGTGGAAGAGAGGAAAGTGATTGGTTCTCAGTGAAATGAGGTTTGCGGCGGGGGGGGTGATGTCTCCCTGGTGTTTAAATTTTTTATGGATGGGGTGTTGGGAGGTAAAAGCAAAAAGGGTTTTGGGAAAAAGGGCAAGTATGAAATCTGTTGGGGATGAGGGCTTGGGGAAATGAGTCGTTGTTGTTCGCTGTGATACAGCGCTGGTGGCTGATTCGTGAGAAAATGCAGAAGCTGGTGACTAGTTTGGAAAAGTGTGTAAAAAGAAATTAAGAGTAAATGTGAATAAGAGCAAGGTTATTGGTACAGTGGGTTGAGGGCAAGTCAATTGGGAGGTATTTTGAATGGAAAAAAACTGGAGGAAGAAAAAAGTTTTTAGATATCTGGGGTGGATTGGCAGCGGGGGAAACCTGGAACGGAAGGGGATCATAGGTGGGGGAGGGGGCAAAATTCGGGGGGCCTGAAAAATGTGTGGAAGTCGAAACATTATCTGGAAAGAAAAATGGGTATTTTTGAAGGAATAGTGGTTCCAACAATGTTTTTATGGTTGGAGGCTGGGCTAGGTGAGTTTGCGGGGAGGTGGATGTGCTGGAAATGAGATGTTTGAGGACAATTTGGGGTGTGAGGTGGTTTGATCAAGGAAGAATTTAAGGGTAAGAAGTGTGTGGAATAAAAAGAGGTGGTTGAGAGAGCAGAAGGGGGTGTTTTGAATGGTTGGGCACATGGAGAGGTGGTGAGGAAAGATTGACCAAGAGGATATATGTGTGGAGGTGGAGGGAACGAGGAAAAGGGGAGAAAATTGGAGGTGGAAAGATGGATTGAAAAAGTTTTGGTGATGGGGGCCCCTAAACATCGGGGGTGAAATTGCAAGGAATAGAGTGAATTGGACATGGGTTGGGGGGTTTGACTTTGTGTCAGTGGATTGATCAGGCTGTGAGCGTCTGGGGTAAACCATGGAAAAGCTGTGTAGGTTGTATTTTGCGTGTGTGGGTATGTATTCATGTTGTTGGGGGGGGGGGCCATTTCTTTGCTTTTTCCCTTGCGCTACCTCGCAAAGCGGGAGACAGCGACAAGAAAAAAAAAAAAAAAAAAAAAAATATATAAATTTTATATTTAAATTATAAAAAATAAATATTTTTTTATTTAAATATTATATTTAAAAAATATAAAATGGATTTTTTTGTCCGGGAGTGAACAAAAAACTCAAGGGGGTAAAATAAAGGATTTGGTGTCTTGGGAGTAAAAAGGGAGGGGGAAACAAGAGCAAGGGAAGGGAGTATACCCCTTTGAAAAGATGGTGGGGAAGGATGGTAAAAAAAAATAAACTTTAGATTGATATGGGTAAAAAAAATGGGGGAGAGAGATGGGTATTATGGGCCTATGCCCGGGGACAGAGAGAAAGTTTATGAGAGGAAGTTTTTGGGGAGCAGAAAAATGAGTGTGTTAAGTTTTGATGCACGACCGGTTATAGTGATGGGGGGTTTAAATTTGCAAAGGTGAGTAATTCATGGGTTTTCAGTTTTGGGAAAAGTTTAAGAGCTTGTAGATTTAGTGCTAAAAAGGATGGTGATTGGAAAAACCTGGTTTAAAAAGAGATATACATAAGTATACGTTTTTAAAATAGGAGAGATGGCCAGAGAAGCTTTTTGATTACGTGTTAATGATAGGGGGGAAAGAGAACTTTTGGATTTAAAGTTCTGGGGAGTGCAGGTGAATGTATGATCATTATCTTGGAGGCAAAGGGGAAGATTTGTAGGGTTTTCAGAAAGAAAGAGGAATGTTGGGGTGAAGGGGAGTGGTGAGAAAATAAGTTAGCTTGGGAAGGAACTTGTGTGGGGAAGTACCCAAAGGGACTGAGTCAGAATGGAAAAAAGGTGAGACAAAGGGGTAAGGGGAGTGGGGGAGGAATGGGATTATTTAGGGAAGCAGTGATTTCTTGGGCAAAAGATGTTTTGGCATGAGAAGCGTGGGAGGTGGGCAGATTAGAAAGGGTAGTGAGTGGTTTGGGGTGAAGAATAAGATTATTAGTGAAAAGAAAGAGAGGAAATTTGACAAATTTTTTCAGGGAAATAATGCAAATGACTGGGAAAAATGTATAAAAGAAAGGGGGCAAAGGGGGCAAGAGAAAGGTGGAAAGGTGAAAAAGGGAAATGAGAGTTGGGGTGAAGGTTTTCATTAAATTTTAGGGAGAATAAAAAGATGTTTTGGAAAGGATTTAAAAAAAGTCATAGACAAGGAACAAATGGGAACTTTAGTGAAGTGGCAATGGGGGGTGTAACAAAATAATGGTTGATGGAGAGGGGATGGAGTGAGTATTTTGAGGTTTGTTGATAATTTGATAAAACGTGGGATATTAGGGTGTTTTGTCGAGGTGGTGTGCAAAGTGAGAGGGTTAGGGAGAATGATTTGGTAAACAGAGAAGGGAAATGAAAAGCTTTGGGAAGATGAAGACAGGGCAGGGGGTTTGGAAAGGGATTGAGGGGGAAATTTTTTTAAAAAAAGGGGAAAGGGCTGTGTTGTTGACTGGTTGGTAAGGTATTCAATGTTGTATGGTTTATGGTGAGGTGCCTTTAGGATTGGCGGGAAAGCTGCATAGTGCCATTGTACAAAGGCAAAGGGATAAAAGTGAATGTTAAATTACAGAGGTATAAGTTTTTGAGTTTCTGGGAAATTAATGGGAGGGTATTAAATTTAGAGGGTGAAGGCATTTTACAGAGCATCAGATGGGGAGAGAGTGTGGTTTCAGAAGTGGGAGAATGTGTGGATCAGGTGTTTGCTTTGAAAAATATTGTGGAAATACTTAGAAAAACAATGGATTTGTGTAGGGATTATGGATTGGAGAAGCCTATGAAGATTGATAGAGATGTCTGTTGGGAAAGGGATTAAGAATATATGGTGGGGACAATTTTTAAGCAGTGAAAAAGTTTTTATCGAGGTGTAAGGCATGTGTAAGGTAGGAAGAGAGGAAAATGGGTTCCAATGAATGGATTTGGGGGGCAAGGGTGGTGATGTCTCCAGGTTGTTTAAATTTTTGTTATGGATGGGGTTGTTAGGAGGTGAAGCAAATTTTAAAGATGGGGAAGTATGCAGTCTGTTGTGGATATGGGCTTGGGAAGTGAGTCAGCTGTTTTTTGCTGATGATACAACTTGGTGGCTGTTTCCGTTTGAGAAACTGAAAAAGCTGGTGACTGAGTTTGGTAAAGTGTGTGAAAGAAGAAAACGAGAGAAAATGGGGTAAGAGCAAGGTTTTAGGTACAGTAGGGGAGGGAAAAGTCAATTGGGGGTAAGTTTGAAGGGAGAAAATTGGGGAAAGGGAAGTGTTTTAGATATCGGGGAGTGGATTTGCAGCGGATGAAGCATGGAAACGGAAGTGAATCATAGGGTGGGGGAGGGGGCAAAAGTTTTGGGAGCGTTGAAGAATGTGTGGAAGTCAAGAACATTATCTCGAAAGAAAAATGTATTTTTTGAAGGAAAGTGGTTCCCAACAATGTTATATGGTTGTAAACGTGGCTATAGATGAGTTGTGCGGGGGAAAGGGTGGTTTTGGAAATGAGTTTTTTTCAGGACAATATGGGGTTGTGAGGGGGTTTATCGAGAAGTAATGAAGGGTAAGAGAGATGTGTGGTAATTAAAAAGATGTGGTTGAGAGAGGAAGAGGGTTTTGAAAGGGTTTTGGTCACAGGGAGAGAATGAGTGAGGAAAAATTGACAAAGGGATTTATTGTCATAGGTGGAGGGAACGGGAAGTGGAGACCAATTTAAAAAGTGGAAGAATGGGGGAAAAAGATTTTAAGGATCGGGCCTAAAATTTTCAGGAGGGTGAAAGGGTCCCAAGAATAGAGTAATTGGAAATGTGGTATACCAGGGTTGACGTGTGTAATGGGTTGAACCAAGGCATTGAAGGTCTTGGTAAACCATTTGGGAAAATTCTGTGGGGCCGGATGTGAAAGGGAGCTGTGGTTTTGGTGCATTATTCATGACAGCTTGGATGAGAGTGAACGAATGTGGCCCTTTTTTGCTTTTCCTAGGCCCACCTCCGGGACTGGGGGGAAGGGTTTACCATTTCATGTTTGGGGGGGTGGCAATGGGAATTAGGGGAGAAGATGAATTTTGTAAGTGTTATTATTATTTGTCTTTGTATTTTATATTTTTTATAATTAAATTATAGGTGTGTATATGTGCGATTTGTGTGGGCCCTTTTTTGTCCTTTCCCCATCCAAAGGGCCCCCACACAACTTTTCCATGGTTTACCCCAGATGGTTTCCCCAAAATTCCCTTGTTCAATCCATTTACAGCAGTCAAACCCCCGGGATACCACATCGTTCCAATTCACTCTATTCCTTGCCCCTTTCACCCTCCCGCATGTTCAGGCCCCGATCACCAAAATCTTTTTCACTCCATCTTTCCACCTCCAATTTGGTCTCCCACTTCTCCTCGTTCCCTCCACCTCCGACACATATACCTCTTGGTCAATCTTTCCTCACTCATTTCTCCAGTGCCAAACCATTTTAAAACACCCTTTCTGCTCTCTCAACCACCCTTTTTATTTCCACACATCTCTCTTTCCCTTACTTACTTACTCGATCAAACCACCTCACACCACAATTGTCCCCAAACATTCATTTCCAGCACATCCTCCTCCTGCGCACAACTCTATCCATAGCCCACGCCTCGCAACCATAAAACATTGTTGGAACCACTATTCCTTCAAACATACCCATTTTTGCTTTCCAAAATAATTTCTCGACTTCCACACATTCTTCAAGGCTCCCAGAACTTTCGCCTCCCCACCCTATGATTCACTTCCGCTTCCATGGTTCCATCCCTGCCAGATCCCCCTCCCAGATATCTAAAACACTTTTACTTCCTCCTTTTTTTTCCATTCAAACTTACCTTTCCCCAAATTGCCCTTTACCCTAACCCTACTGTACCTAATAACCTGTTTTATTCACATTTACTCTTAACTTTCTTCTTTCACACACTTTACCCAAAATCAGTCACCAGCTTCTGCAGTTTCTCACAGAATCAGCCACCCGCGCTGTATCATAGCGAACAACAACTGATCACTTCCAAGCTCTTCATCCACAACGACTCATCTTGCCCCTCTTTCCAAAACTCTTGCATTCATCCTAACAACCCCCTCCATAAACAAATTAAACAACCATGGAGACATCACACACCCTTCCCCAACCTACATTCACTGAGAACCAATCACTTTCCTCTCTTCCTACACGTACACATGCCTTACATCCTCGATAAAAAACTTTTCACTGCTTCTAACAACTTGCCCCACACAAAATATTCTTAAACCTTCCACAGAGCATCTCTTCAACTTATCATATGCCTTCTCCAGATCCATAAATGCACATACAAATCCATTTGCTTTTCTAAGTATTTTTTCACATACATTCTTCAAAGAAACACCTGATCCACACATCCTCTACCACTTCTGAAACCACACTGCTCTTCCCCAATCTGATGCTCTGTAATGCCCTTTACCCTCTCAATCAATACCCTCCCATATAATTTCCAGGAATACTCAAAAACTTATACCTCTGTAATTTGAGCACTCACTCTTATCCCTTTGCCCTTTTTTACAATGGCCTATGCAAGCATTTCCCCCAATCCTCAGGACCTCACCATGAATCATAAAATACATAAAAACCTTACCAACCAGTCAACAATACAGTCACCCCTTTTTAATAAATCCACTGCAATCCAAACCTTGCTCCTTGCCGCTTTCATCTTCGCAAAGCTTTTATACCCCTTCTTGTTTAACAATCATTTTCCCTAACCCCCTCACTTTGCACACCACCTCGACCAAAACCCTATATCTGCCACTCTATCATCAAACACATTCAACAAAACCCTTTAAAATACTCAATCCATTTCCTTCTCAATACCACTATTGTTATCACCTCCCCATTGCCCTTCCCCTGAAGTTCCCATTTGCTCCCTTGTCTTACGCATTTTATTTACCTCCTTCCAAAACATCTTTTTATTCTCCCTAAGATTTATGATAAATCTCTCACCCCAACTCTCATTTGCCCTCTTTTTCACCTCTTGCACCTTTCTCTGACCTCCTCCTCTTTCTTTTATACTTTCCCACTCATTTGCTTTTTCCCGCAAAAAAACGTCCAAAAGCCCCTCTCTTTCTTTCACTAATAATCTTACTTCTTCATCCCACCACTCATACCTTTTTTAATCAACCACCTCCCACTTCTATGCCACAAGCATCTTTTGCGCAAGCCATCACTGCTTCCCCAAATACATCCCATTCCCCCCCCATCCCCTTACCTCCTTTGTTCTCACCCTTCTTCTATTCCTGGGACTCTCCCGTCTCCTTCCCCAAACTCACTTACTCTCACCCCTCTCTTCACCCCAACATTCTTCTTTTTCTGAAAACCCCACAAATCTTCACCTTCGCCTCCACAAGATAATGATCAGACATCCCTCCAGTTGCACCTCTCAGCACATTAACATCCAAAAGTCTCCTTTCGGCACCTATCATTACACGTAATCCAATAACGCTTCTGGGCCCTCTCTCCTACTTACAATCCGTATACTTTAGGGTATCTCGACTTTTTTAAACCAGGTATTCCCAATCAACAGGCCTTTTTCAGCACATTAAATCTACAAGCTTTTTCACCATTTCCATTTACAACACTGAACACTCCATGTTACCAAATTTTTCCCTCAACTGGCTAATGGGGAGGTAATAATAGGTAGTGGTGATGTGGGATGATGGAGTGAGTATTTTGAAGGTTTGTTGAATAAGTTAGATGATACAGTGGAAGATATAGGGTGTTTTGGGTGAGGTAGTGTGCAAAGTGAGAGGGTCAGGGAGAATGGTTTGGTAAACAGAGAAGAGGAAGTGAAAGCTTTGTGGAAGATGAAAGCCAGCAAGGAGGCAGGTTTGGATGGGATTGCAGTGGAATTTATTAAAAAAGGGAATGACTGTGTTGTTGACTGGTTGGTGAAGGTATTCAATGTATGTATGGTTCATGGTGAGGTGCCTGAGGATTGGCAGAATGCATGCATAGTGCCATTGTACAGAGGCAAAGGGGATAAAGGTGAGTGTTCAAATTACAGAGGTATAAGTTTGTTGAGTATTCCTGGGAAATTACATGGGAGGGTATTGATTGAGAGGGTGAAGGCATGAATAGAGCATCAGATTGGGGAAGAGCAGTGTGGTTTCAGAAGTGGTAGAGGATGTGTGGATCAGGTGTTTGCTTTGAAGAATATATGTGAGAAATACTTAGAAAAACAAATGGATTTTGTATGTAGCATTCATGGATCTGGAGAAGGCATATGACAGAGCTGATAGAGATGCTCTGTTGAAGGTATTAAGAGTATATGGTGTGGGAGGCAAGTTGCTAGGAGCAGTGAAAAGTTTTTATCGAGGATATACGGCATGTGTACGAGTAGGAAGAGAGGGAAGTGATTGGTTTCCAATGAATGTCGATTTGTGGCAAGGGTGCGTGATGTCTCCACTGTTGTTTGATTTGTTTGTGGATGGGATTGTTAGAGAGGTGAATGCAAGAGTTTTGGAGAGAGGGGCAAGTATACAGTCTGTTGTGGATGAGTGGGCTTGGGAAGTGAGTCAGCTGTTGTTCGCTGATGATACAGCACTGGTGGCTGATTCAGGTGAGAAACTGCAGAAGCTGGTGACTGAGTTTGGTAAAGTGTGTGAAAGAAGAAGGTTGAGAGTAAATGTGAGTAAGAGCAAGGTTATTAGGTACAGTAGGGTTGTGGAACAAGTCAACTGGGAGGTAAGTTTGAATGGAGAAAATTGGGGGAAGGGAAGTGTTTTAGATATCTGGGAGTGGATTTAGCAGCGAATGGAACCATGGAAGTGGAAGTGAGTCACAGGGTGGGGGAGGAGGCGAAGATTCTGGGAGTGTTGAAGACTGTGTGAAAGGCAAGAACATTATCTCAGAAAGAAAAAATGGCTATGTTTGAAGAAACAGTGGTTCCAACAATGTTATATGGTTGTGAGGCATGGGCTATAGATAGGGTTGTGCGGAGGAGGGTGGATGTGTTGGAAATGAGATGATCGAGGACAAAATGTGATGTGAGGGGGTTTGATCAAGCAAGTAATGAAAGGGTAAGAGAGATGTGTGGTAATAAAAAGAGTGCAGTTGAGAGAGAAGAAGAGGGTATATTGAAATGGTTTGGTCACATGGAGAGAATGAGCGAGGAAAGATTGACAAAGAGGATGTATGTGTCAGAGGTGGAGGGAACGAGAAGTAGGAGACCAAATTGGAGGTGGAAGAATGGAGCATAAACGATTTTAAGGGATCAGGGCCTGAATATTCAGGAGGGTGAAAGGTGTGCAAGGAATAGAGTGAATTGGAATGATGTGGTATACCAGGGTTGACGTGCTGTCAATGGATTGAACCAGGGCATGTGAAGTGTCTGGGGTAAACTGTGGAAAATTTTGTGGGGCCTAGATGTGGAGAGGGAGCTGTGGTTTTGGTGCATTATGGAGAGGGAGCTGTGGTTTTGGTGCATTATACATGACAGCTAGAGACTGAGTAGGAACGAATGTGGCCTTTGTTGTCTTTTCCTAGTGCTACATCATGCACGTGTGGGGGGTAGGGGGGGTACCATTTCATGTGTGGAGGGGTGGCAATGGGAATGGGTGAGGGCAGCAAGCATGAATATGTACGTGTGTATGTATGTATTTGTCTGTATATGCATATTTTTGTATACATTGAAATGTATAGGTGTGTATATGTGCGTGTGTGGGCTCCCTTTCCACATCCAGGCCTTACACAACTTTCCATGGTTTACCCCAGATGCTTCACATTCCCTGGTTCAATCCATTGACAGCACGTCGACCCCGGTATACCACATCGATCCAATTCACTCTATTCCTTGCACGCCTTTCACCCTCCTGCATGTTCAGGCCCCGATCATTCAAAATCTTTTTCACTCCATCTTTCCACCTCCAATATGGTCTCCCACTTCTCCTCGTTCCCTCCACCTCTGACACATATACCCTCTTGGTCAATCTTGCCTCACTCATTCTCTCCATGTGACCAAACCATTTCAAAACACCCTCTTCTGCTCTGTCAACCACACCCTTTTTATTTCCACACATCTCTCTCACCCTTACATTACTTACTCGATCAAACCACCTCACACCACATATTGTCCTCAAACATCTCATTTCCAGCACATCTTCCCTCCCGCGCACAACTCTATCCATAGCCCACGCCTCGCAACCATACAACACTGTTGGAACCACTATTCCTTCAAACATACCCATTTTTGCTTTCCGAGATGATGTTCTCAACTTCCAAACATTCTTCAAGGCTCCCAGGATTTTTGCACCCTCCCCCACCCTATGATTCACTTCCGCTTCCATGGTTCCATCCGCTGCCAGATCCACTCCCAGATATCTAAAACACTTTACTTCCTCCAGTTTTTCTCCATTCAAACTTACCACCATATTGACTTGACCCTCAACCCAACTGTACCTAATAACCTTGCTCTTATTCACATTCACTCTTAACTTTCTTCTTTCACACACTTTACCAAACTCAGTCACCAGCTTCTGCAGTTTCTCACATGAATCAGCCACCAGCGCTGTATCATCAGCGAACAACAACTAACTCACTTCCCAAGCTCTCTCATCCCCAACAGACTGCATACTTGCCCCTCTTTCCAAAACTCTTCCATTCACCTCCCGAACAATCCCATCCATAAACAAATTAAACAACCATGGAGACATCACACACCCCTGCCGCAAACCTACATTCACTGAGAACCAATCACTTTCCTCTCTTCCTACATGTACACATGCCTTACATCCTTGATAAAAACTTTTCACTGCTTCTAACAACTTGCCTCCCACACCATACATTCTTAGTACCTTACAGAGAGCATCCCTATCAACTCTATTACACGCTTTCTCCAGATCCATAAATGCTACACACAAATCCATTTGCTTCTCTAAGTATTTCTCACAAACATTCTTCAAAGCAAACACCTGATCCGCACATCCTCTACCACTTCTGAAACCACACTGCTCTTCCCCAATCTGATGCTCTGTACATGCCTTCACCCTCTCAATCAATACCCTCCCATATAATTTACCAGGAATACTCAACAAACTTACTTATACCTCTGTAATTTGAGCACTCACTCTTATTCCCTTTGCCTTTGTACAATGGCACTATGCAAGCATTCCGCCAATCCTCTGGCACCTCACCATGAATCATTTTATTTATTCATTCATTTTGCTCTGTCGCTGTCCCCTGCGTTAGCGAGGTAGCGTAAGGAAACAGATGAAAGAATGGCCCAACCCACCCACATACATATGTATATACATACACGTCCCCCCACGCAAATATACATACCTATACATCTCAATGTACACATATACATACACACGCAAACATATACATATATACACATGTACATAATTCATACTATCTTCCTTTATTTATTCCCATCGCCACCTCACCACACATGGAATAACAACCCTCTCCCCCCTCATGTGTGTGAGGTAGCGCTGGGAAAAGACAACAAAGGCCACATTTGTTCACATTCAGTCTCTAGCTGTCATGTAATAATGCACCGAAACCACAGCTCCCTTTCCACATCCAGGCCCCACAGAAATTTCCATGGTTTACCCCAGACGCTTCACATGGCCTGGATCAATCCACTGACAGCACGTTAGCCCCGGTACATCACATCGTTCCAATTCACTCTATCCCTTGCACGCCTTTCAGCCTCCTGCATGTTCAGGCTCCGATCACTCAAAATCTTTTTCACTCCATCTTTCCACCTCCAATTTGGTCTTCCACTTCTCTCGTTCCCTCCACCTCTGACACATATATCCTCTTGGTCAATCTTTCCTCACTCATTATCTCCATGTGACCAAACCATTTCAAAACACTCTCTTCTGCTCTCTCAACCACACTCTTTTTATTTCCACACATCTTTCTTATCCTTACATTACTTACTCGATCAAACCACCTCATACCTCATATTGTCCTCAAACATATCATTTCCAGCACATCCATCCTCCTGTGCACAACTCTATCCATAGCCCACGCCTCGCAACCATACAACATTGTTGGAACCACTATTCCTTCAAACATACCCATTTTTGCTTTCCAAGATAATATTCTCGACTTCCACACATTCTTCAAGGCTCCCAGAACTTTCGCCCCCTCCCCCACCCTATGATTCACTTCCGCTTCCATGGTTCCATCCACTGCCAGATCCACTCCCAGATATCTAAAATACTTTACTTCCTCCAGTTTTTCTCCATTCAAACTTACCTCCCAATTGCCTTGACCCTCAACCCTACTGTACCTAATAACCTCGCTTTTATTCACATTTACTCTTAACTTTCTTCTTTCACACACTTTACTAAACTCAGTCACCAGCTTCTGCAGTTTCTCACATGAATCAGCCACCAGCGCTGTATCATCAGTGAACAACAACTGACTCACTTCCCAAGCTCTCTCATCCACAACAGACTGCATACTTGCCCCTCTTTCCAAAACTCTTGCATTCACCTCCCTAACAACCCCATACATAAACAAATTAAACAACCTTGGAGACATCACACGCCCCTGCCGCAAACCTACATTCACTGAGAACCAATCACTTTCCTCTCTTCCTACACGTACACATGCCTTACATCCTCGATAAAAACTTTTCACTGCTTCTAACAACTTGCCTCCCACACCATATATTCTTAAAACCTTCCACAGAGCATCTCTTTCAACTCTATCATATGCCTTCTCCAGATCCATAAATGCTACACACAAATCCATTTGCTTTTCTAAGTATTTCTCACATACATTCTTCAAAGCAAACACCTGATCCACACATCCTCTACCACTTCTGAAACCACACTGCTCTTCCCCAATCTGATGCTCTGTACATGCCTTCACCATCTCAATCAATACCCTCCCATATAATTTCCCAGGAATACTCAACAAACTTATACCTCTGTAATTTGAGCACTCACTCTTATCCCCTTTCCCTTTGTACGATCTATGCAAGCATTCCGCCAATCCTCAGGCACCTCACCATGAGTCATACATACATCAAATAACCTTATCAACCAGTCAACAATACAGTCACACCCTTTCTTAATAAATTCCACTGCAATACCATCCAAACCTGCTGCCTTGCTGGCTTTCATCTTCTGCAAAGCTTTTAGTACCTCTTCTCTGTTTACCAACTCATTTTCCCTAACCCTCTCACTTTGCACACCACCTCGACCAAAACACCCTATATCTGCCACTCTATCATCAAACACATTCAATAAACCTTCAAAATACTCAATCCATTTCCTTCTCACATCACCACTACTTGTTATCACCTCCCCATTAGCCCCCTTCCCTGAAGTTCCCATTTGCTCCCTTGTCTTACACATTTTATTTACCTCCTTCCAAAACATCTTTTTATTCTCCCTAAGATTTAATGATACTCTCTCACCCCAACTCTCATTTGCCCTCTTTTTCACCTCTTGCACCTTTCTCTTGACCTCCTGCCTCTTTCTTTTATACATCTCCCAATCATTTGCATTTTTTCCCCGCAAAAATCGTCCAAATGTCTCTCTCTTCTCTTTCACTAATAATCTTACTTCCTCATCCCACCACTCAATACTGTTTCTAATCAACCCACCTCCCACACCTTTAATGCTACAAGCATCTTTCACGCAAGCCATCACTGCTTCCCTAAATACATCCCATTCCTCCCCCACTCCCCTTACCTCCTTTGTTCTCACCTTCTTCTATTCTGTACTCAGTCTCCTTCCCAAGCTCACTTACTCTCACCACTCTCTTCACCCCAACATTCTCTCTTCTTTTCTGAAAACCCCTACAAATCTTCACCTTCGCCTCCACAAGAAAATGATCAGACATCCCTCCAGTTGCACCTCTCAGCACATTAACATCCAAAAGTCTCCCTTTCGCGCACCTATCAATTAACACGTAATCCAATAACGCTCTCTGGCCATCTCTCCTACTTACATACTTATACTTATGTATATCTCACTTTTTAAACCAGGTATTCCCAATCAACAGTCCTTTTTCAGCACATAAATCTACAAGCTCTTCACCATTTCCATTTACAACACTGAACACTCCATGTATACCAATTATTCCCTCAACTGCCACATTACTCAACTTTGCATTCAAATCACCCAACACTATAACCCGGTCTTGTGCATCAAAACCACTAACACATTCACTCAGCTGCTTCCAAAGCACTTGCCTCTCATGATCTTTCTTCTCATGCCCAGGTGCATATGCACTAATAATCACCCATCTCTCTCCATCCACTTTCAATTTTACCCATATCAATCTAGAGTTTACTTTTACACTGTATCACATAATCCCACCACTCCTGTTTCAGGAGTAGTGCTAATCCTTCCCTTGCTCTTCTGCTCTCACTAACCCCTGACTTTACTCCCAAGACATTCCTAAACCACTCTTCCCCTTTACCCTTGAGCTTCGTTTTACTCAAGAGCCAAAACATCCAGGTTCCTTTCCTCAAACATACTACCTATCTCTCCTTTTTTCTCATCTTGCTTACATCCACACACATTTAGACACCCCAATCTGAGCCTTCGAGGAGGATGAGCACTCCCTGCATGACTCCTTCTTCTGTTTCCCCTTTTAGAAAGTTAAAACACAAGGAGGGGAGGGTTTCTGGCCCCTCGCTCCCATCCCCTTTAGTTGCCTTCTACGACACGTGAGGAATGCGTGGGAAGTATTCTTTCTCCCCTGTTCCCAGGGATAGGGGAGAAAGGGGGCTAATGGGGAGGTGATAACAAGTATAGTGGTGATGTGAGAAGGAGATGGAGTGAGTATTTTGAAGGTCTGTTGAATGTGTTTGTTGACAGAGTGGCAGATATAGAGTGTTTTGGTCGAGGTGGTGTGCAAAGTGAGAGGGTTGGGGAGAATGATTTGGTAAACTGAGAAGAGGTAGAAAAAGCTTTGCGAAAGATGATAGCCGGAAAGGCAGCAGGTTTGGATGGTATAGCAGTGGAATTTATTAAAAAAGGGTGAGACTGTATTTTTGACTGGTTGGTAAGGTTATTCAATGTATGCATGACTCATGGTGAGGTGCTTGAGGACTGGTGGAATGCTTGCATAGTGCCACTGTACAAAGGCAAAGGGGATAAGAGTGAGTGCTTAAATTACAGAGCTATAAGTTTGTTGAGTATTCCTAGGAAATTATACGGGAGAGTATTGATTGAGAGGGTGAAGGCATGTACAGAGCATCAGATTGGGGAAGAGCAGTGTGGTTTCAGAAGTGGTAGAGGATGTGTGGATCAGGTGTTTGCTTTGAAGAATGTATGTGAGAAATACTTAGAAAAGCAAATGGATTTGTATGTAGCTTGATAGAGATGCTCTGTGGAAGGTTTTAAGAATATATGGTGTGGGAGGTAAGTAGATAGAAGTAGTGAAAAGTTTTTATCAAGGATGTAAGGCACATGTACGTGTAGGAAGAGAGGAAAGTGATTGGTTCTCATTGAATGTTCGTTTGCGGCAGGGGTGCATGATGTCTTCATGGTTGTTTAATTTGTTTATGGATGGGGTTTTTAGGGAGGTGAATGCAAGAGTTTTGGAAAGAGGGGCAAGTATGCAGTCTGTTGTGGATGAGAGAGCTTGGGAAGTGAAGTTGTTGTTCGCTGATGACACAGCGCTGTTGGCTGATTCGGGTGAGAAACTGCAGAAACTGGTGACTGAGTTTGGTAAAGTGTGTGAAAGAAGAAAGCTGAGAGTAAATGTGAATAAGAGCAAGGTTATTAGGTACAGTAGGGTTGAGGGACAAATCAATTGGGAAGTAAGTTTAAATGGAGAAAATCTAGAGGAAGTGAAGTGTTTTAGATATCTGGGAGTGGATTTGGCAGCGGATGGAGCCATGGAAGCAGAAGAGAATCAAAGGGTGGGGGAGGGGGCAAAAGTTCTGGGAGCGCTGAAGAATGTGTGGAAGTCGAGAACATTATCTTGGAAAGTAAAAATGGGTATGTTTGAAGGAATAGTGGTTCCAACAATGTTATATGGTTGCAAGGCATGGGCTATAGATCGAGTTGTGCGGAGGAGGGTGATGGGCTGGAAATGAGATGTCTGAGGACAATATGTGGTGTGAGGTGGTTTGATCAAGTAAGTAATGAAAGGGTAAGAGAGATGTGTGGTAATAAAAAGAGTGTGGTTGAGGGAGCAGAGGAGGGTGTTTTGAAATGGTTTGGTCACATGGAAAGAATGAGTAAGGAAAGATTGACAAAGAGGATATATGTGTCAGAGGTGGAGGGAACGAGGAGAAGTGGGAGACTAAACTGGAGGTGGAATGATGGAGTGCAAAAGATTTTGAGTGATCGGGGC
Organism: Panulirus ornatus; assembly: GCF_036320965.1. NCBI lineage: Eukaryota > Metazoa > Arthropoda > Malacostraca > Decapoda > Palinuridae > Panulirus > Panulirus ornatus. The sequence continues at coordinate 6,652,238 of NC_092267.1, read as the reverse complement.
CTCAACATGCTGGAGGGTGAAAGGCGTGCAAGGAATAGTGAACTGGAACGATGTGGTATACCAGGGTCGACATGCTGTCAATGGATTGAACCAGGGAATGTGAAGCGTCTGGGGTAAACCATGGAAAGTTTTGTGAGGCCTGGATGTGGAAAGGGAGCTGTGGTTTCGGTGCATTATACATGAGAACTGGAGACTGAGTGTGAACGAATGTGGCCTTTGTTGTCTTTTCCTAGCACTACCTTGTACATTCAGGAGGAGGGGGTTGTCATTTCATGTAGGGCAGGGTGGCAATGGGAATGAATAAGGGCAGACAGTATGAATTATGTACATGTGTATAAATGTGAAAGTCTGTGTGTATACATATGTAAATATTGAGATGCATAGGTATGTATATGTGCTATGTGTGGACGTGTTTGCAAATACATTTGTATGTGGGTGGGTTGGGCCATTCTTTTGTCTGTTTCCTTGCACTACCTCGCTAACGCGGGAGATAGCAACAAAGTATAATAAATAGTAATATAAATAAATATGACGGTAGTATAAATAAATATGATAGGTAGTATGTTTGAGGAAAGGAACCTGGATGTTTTGGCTCTGAGTGAGACAAAGCTCAAGGGTAAACGGGAAGAGTGGTTTGGGAATGTCTTGGGAGTAAAGTCTGGGGTTAGTGAGAGGACAAGAGCAAGGTAAGGAGTAGCACTACTGAAACAGGAGTGGTGGGAGTATGTGATAGAGTGTAAAAGGTAAACTAAATTGATATGGGTAAAACTGAAAGTGGATGAAGAGAGATGGGTGATTATTGGTGAATATGCACCTGGGCATGAGAAGAAAGATCATGAGAGGCAAGTGTTTTGGGAGTAGCTGAGTGTGCTAGTAGTTTTGATGCACGAGACCGGGTTGTTGTGATGGGTGATTTGAATGCAAAGGTGAGTAATGTGGCAGTTGAGGGAATAATTGGTGTACATGGGGTGTTCAGTGTTGTAAATGGAAATGGTGAAGAGCTGGTAGATTTATGTGCTGAAAAAGGACTGGTGATTGGGAATACCTGGTTTAAAAAGAGAGATATGCATAAGTACACGTATGTAAGTTGGAGAGATGGCCAGAGGCCGTTATTGGATTACGTGTTAATTGATAGGCGCACGAAAGAGACACTTTTGGATGTTAATATGCTGAGAGGTGCAACTGGAGGGATGTCTGATCATCATCTTGTGGAGTGGAAGGCAAAGATTTGTAGAGGTTTTCAGAAAAGAAGAGAGAATGTTGGGGTGAAGAGAGTGGTGAGAGTAAGTGAGCTTGGGAAGGAGAATTGTGTAAGGAAGTACCAGGAGAGACTGAGTACAGAATGGAAAAAGGTGAGAAAAAAAAGACGTATGGGGAGTGGGGGAGGAATGGGATGTATTTAGGGAAGCAGTGATGGCTTGTGCGAAAGATGCTTGTGGCATGAGAAGCGTGGGAGGTGAGCAGATTAGAAAGGGTAGTGAGTGGTGGGAAGAAGTAAGATTATTAGTGAAAGAGAAGAGAGAGGCTTTTGGATGATTTTTGCGGGGAAATAATGCAAATGACTGGGAGATGTATTAAAGAAAGAGGTAGGAGGTCATGAGAAAGGTGCAAGAGGTGAAAAAGAGGGCAAATGAGAGTTGGGGTGAGAGAGCATAATTAAATCTTAGGGAGAATAGAAAGATGTTTTGGAAGGAGGTAAATAAAGTGAGTAAGACAAAGGAACAAATGGGAACATCAGTGAAGGTGGCTAATGGGAGGTGATAACAAGTAGTGGTGATGTGAGAAGGAGATAGAGTGAGAATTTTGAAGGTTTGTTGAATGTGCTTGATGACAGAGTGGCAGATATAGCGTGTTTTGGTCAAAGTGGCATGCAAAGTGAGAGAGTTAGGGAGGATGATTTGGTAAACAGAGAAGAGGTAGTAAAAGCTTTGTGGAAGATGAAAGCTGGGAAGGCAGCGGATTTGGATGGTATTGCAGTGGAATTTATTAAAAAAGGGGGTGACTGTATTGTTGACTGGTTGGTAAGGCTATCTAATGTATGTATGACTCATGGTGAGGTGCCTGAAGATTGGTAAAATGCTTGCATAGTGCCATTGTACAAAGTCAAAGGGGATAAAAGTGAGTGCTCAAATTTTAGAAGTGGTAGAGGATGTGTGGATCAGGTGTTTGCTTTGAAGAATGTATGTGAGAAATACTTAGAAAAGCAAATGGATTTGTATGTGGCATTTATGGATCTGGAGAAGGCATATGACAGAGTTGATAGGGATGCTCTGTGGAAGGTGTTCAGAATATATGGTGTGGGAGGCAAGTTGTTAGAAGCAGTGAAAAGGTTTTATAAAGGATGTAAGGCATGTGTATGAGTAGGAAGAGAGTAAAGTGATTGGTTCTCAGTGGGTGTTGGTTTGCGGCAGGGGTGCGTGATGTCTCCATGGCTGTTTAATTTGCTTATGGATGCGGTTGTTAGGGAGGTGAATGCAAGAGTTTTAGAAAGAGGTGCAAGTATGCAGTCTGTTGTGGATGAGAGTGCTTGGGAAGTGAGTCAGTTGTTGTGCGCTGATGATACAGCGCTGGTGGCTGATTCGGGTGAGAAACTGCAGAAGCTGGTGACTGAGCTTGGTAAAGTGTGTAAAAGAAGAAATCTGAGAGTAAATGTGAATAAGAGCAAGGTTATTAGGGACAGTAGAGTTGAAGGACAAGTCAATTGGGAGGTAAGTTTGAATGGAGAAAAACTGGAGGAAGTAAAGTATTTTAGATATCTTTAGATATCTGGGAGTAGATTTGTCAGCGGATGGAGCCATGGAAACGGAAGTGAATCATAAGGTGGGGGAGGGGGCAAAAGTTCTGGGAGCGCTGAAGAATGTGTGGAAGTCGAGAACATTACCTCGGAAAGCAAAAATGGGTATATTTGAAGAAATAGTGGTTCCAACACTGTTAAATGGTTGCGAGGCGTGGGCTATAGATAGAGTTGTGTGGAGGAGGGTGGATGTGCTGGAAATGAGATGTCTGAGGACAATATGTGATGTGAGGTGGTTTGATCAAGCAAGTAATATTAGGGTAAGAAAGATGTGTGGTAATAAAAAGAGTGTGGTTGAGAGAGCAGAAGAAGGTGTTTTGAAATGGTCTGGTCACATGGAGAGAGTGAGTGAGGAAAGATTGACCAAGAGGATATATGTGTCAGAGGTGGAGGGAATGAGGAGATGTGGGAGACCAATTTGGAGGTGGAAAGATGGAGTGAAAAAGATTTTGAGCGATCAGGGCCTGAACATGCAGGAGGGTGAAAGGCATGCAAGGAATAGAGTGAACTGGAACAATGTGGTATACCAGGGTCGACGTGCTGTCAGTGGATTGAACCAGGGCGTGTGAAGCATCTGCGGTAAACCATGGAAAGTTCTGTGGGGCCTGGATGTGGAAAGGGAGCTGTGGTTTTGGTGCATTATACATGACAGCTAGAAACTGAGTGTGAACGAATGTGGCCTTTATTGTCTTCTCTTAGCACTACCTCGTGCACATGCGGGGGAGGGGGTTGTTTATTCATGTGTGGCGGGGTGGCGATGGGAATGAATAAAGGCAGACAGTATGAATCATGTACATGTGTATATATGTATATGTCTGTGTGTGTATATATATGAATACGTTGAAATGTATAGGTATGTATATGTGCGTGTGTAGATGTGTATATATATATACATGTGTATGTGGGTTGGCTGGGTCATTCTTTCATCTGTTTCCTTGCGCTACCTCGTTAACGCAGAAGACAGCGAGAAAGTATAATAAAATATAAATGAATAAATGATGGTATATTGATATCCCTGGGGATAGGGGAAAAAGAATACTTCCCATGTATTCCCCACATGTTGTAGAAGGTGACTAAAGGGGGCGTGAGTGGGGGGGGGGGGCTAGAAATCCTCCCCTCCTTGTATTTCAACTTTCTAAAAGGGGAGACTGAAGAAGGAGTCATGCAGGGAGTGCTCATCCTCCTTGACGGCTCAGATTGGGGTGTCTAAATGTGTGTGGATGTAACCAAGATGAGAAAAAAGGAGAGATAGGTAGTATGCTTGAGGAAAGGAACCTGGATTTTCTGGCTCTGAATGAAATGAAGCTCAGAGGGAAGAGTGGTTTGGAATGTCTTGGAAGTAAAGTCAGGGGTTGGTGAGAGTACAAGAACAAAGGAAGGAGTAGCACAACCCCGGAAACAGGAGTTGTGGGAGTATGTGATAGCGTAAAAAAGTAAACTCTAGATTGATATGGGTAAAACTGAAAGTGGATGGAGAGAGATGGGTGATTATTGGTGCCTATTCACCTGGTCATGCAAAGAAAGATCGTGAGAGGAATGTGTTTTGGGTGCAGCTGAGTGAGTGTCTTAGCAGCTTTAATGCATGAGACTAGGTTATAGTGATGGGTGATTTGAATACAAAGGTGAGTAATGTGGCGGCTGAGGGTATAATTGGTGTACATGGGGTGTTCAGTGTTGTAAATGGAAATGGTGAAGAGCTTGTAGATTTGTGTGCTGGAAAAGGATTGGTGATTGGGAATACTTGGCTTTAAAAGAGAAATATACATAAGTATACGTATGTAAGTAGGAGAGATGGCCAGAAAGCATTCTTCGATTACGTGTTAAGTGATAGGCATGTGAAAGAGAGACTTTTGGATGTTAATGCACTGAGAAGGGCAGCTGGAGGGATGTCTGATCATTATCTTGTGGAGGCGAGGGTGAAGACTAATGAAGTTTTTCAGAAAAGAAGAGAGAATGTTGGGGTAAAGACAGTGATGAGAGTAGGTAAGCTTGGAAAGGAGACATGTGTGAGGAAGCACAAGAAGAGATTGGGTGCAGAATGGCAAAAGAAGAGAGCAAATGATGTAAGGGGAGTGTGGGAGGAATGAGATGTATTTAGGGAAGCAGTGATGGCTTCTGCAAACGATGCTTGTGGCATGAGAAAGGTGGGACGTGGGCAGATTACAATGGGCAGTCAGTGGTGGGATGAAGTAAGATTGTTAGTGAAAGAGGAGAGAGAAATGTTTGGATGATTTTTGCATGGAAGTAGTGCAAATGACTAGGAGATGTATAAAAGAATGCAGCAGGAAGTCAAGAGAAATGTGCAAGAGGTGAAAAAGAGGGCAAATGAGAGTTGGGTTGAAAGAGTATCATTAAATTTTAGGGAGAATAAAAGGATGCTTTGGAAGGAGGTAAGTAAAGTGTGTAAGTCAAGAGAACAAATGGGAACATCAGTGAAGGGGGCTAATGGGGAGGTGATTACAATTACTGGTAAAGTTAGAAGGATATGGAGTGAGTGTATTTTGAAGGTTTATTGAATATGTTAGCTGATAGAGCGGCAGATATATGGTGTTTTGGTCGAGGTGGTATGCGAAGTAAGAGGGTCAGGGAGAATGATTGGTAAACAGAGAAGAGGTAGTAAAAGCTTTATGGAAGATAAAAGCCAGCAAGGCAGCAGGTGTGGATGGTATTGCAGTGGAATTTATTAAAAAAAGAGGGTGACTATGTTGTTGATTGGTTGGTAAGGATATTTAATGTATGTATGGTTCATGATGAGGTGCCTGAGGATTGGCAGAATGCGTGCATAGTGCCATTGTACAAAGGCAAAGGGGATAAAGGTGAATGTTCAAATTAAAGATGTGTAAGTTTGTTGAGTATTCCTGGGAAATTATATGGGAAAGTGTTGATTGAGAGAGTAAAGGCATGTACAGAGCATCAGATTAGGGAAGAGCAGTGTGGTTTCAGAAGTGGTAAAGGATGTGTGGATCAGGTGTTTGCTTTGAAGAATGTGTGTGAGAAGTACTTAGAAAAACAGATGGATTTGTATGTAGTATTTATGGATCTGGAGAAGGCATATGACAGGGTTGATACAGATGCTTTGTGGAAGGTATCAAGAGTATATGGTGTGTTAGGTAAGTTGCTAGAAGTGAAAAGATTTTATCGAGGATGTAAGGCATGTGTACGAGTAGGAAGAGAGGAAAGTGATTGGTTCCCAGTGAATGTCAGTTTGCATGAGTATGTGATGTCTCCATGGTTGTTTAATTTGTTTATGGATGGGGTGGTTAGGGAGGTGAATGCAAGAGTTTTGGAGAGAGGGGCAAGTATGGAGTCTTTTCTGGATGAGATGGCTTGGGAAGTGAGTCAGTTGTTCTTCGCTGGTGATACAGCACTGGTTGCTGATTTGAGTGAGAAACTGCAAGTTGGTGACTGAGTTTGGTAAAGTGTGTGAAAGAAGAAAGCTGAGAGTAAATGTGAATACAAGCAAGGTTATTAGGTTCAGTAGGATTGAGGGACAAGTTAACTGGGAGATAGGTTTCAATGGAGAAAAACTGGACGAAGTGAAGTGTTTTAGATATTTGGGAGTGAATTTAGCAGTGCATGAAACCATTGAAGCAGAAGTGAGTCACAGAGTGGGGGAGGATGCAAAGGTTCTCGGAGCATTGAAGAATCTGTGGAAGGCGAGAACATTATCTTGGAGAGAAAAAAGGGTATGTTTGAAGGAATAGTGGTTCCAACAATGTTATATGATTGCGAGGCATGGGCTATAGATAGGATTGTGCACAGGAGGGTGGATGTGTTAGAAATGAAATATTTGAGGACAATATGTTTGAAGGTATAGTGGTTCCAACAATGTTGTATGGTTGCGAGGTTCGGGTTATGGAGAGAGTTGTGCGCAGGAGGGCGGATGTGCTGGAACAGAGATGTTTGAGGACAATATGTGGTGTGAGGTGGTTTGATCTAGTAAGTAATAATACGGTAAGAGAGATGTGTGGTAATAAAAAGAGTGTGGTTGAGAGAGCAGAAGAGGGTGTTTTGAAATGGTTTGGTCACATGGAGAGAATGAGTGAGAAAAGATTGACAAAGAGGATATATGTGTCAGAGGTGGAGGGAACGAGGAGAAGTGGGAGATTAAATTGGAGGTGGAAAGATGGAGTGAAAAAGATTTTGAGTGATCGGGGCTTGAACATACAGGAGGGTGAAAGGAGTGCAAGGAATAGAGTGAATTGGAACGATGTGGTATATCGGGGTCGACGTCCTGTCAATGGATTGAACCAGGGCATGTGAAGTGTCTGGGGTAAACCATGGAAAGTTCTGTGGGGCATGGATGTGGAAAGGGAGCCATGGTTTTGGTGCATTATTACATGACAGCTAGAGACCGAGTGTGAATGAATGTGGCCTTTGTTGTTTTTTCCTAGCGCTACCTTGCACACATGAGGGGGGAGGGGGCTGTTATTTCATGTGTGGTGAGGTGGCGATGGGAATGAATAAAGGCAGACAGTATGAATTATGTACATGTGTATATATGTATATGTCTGTGTGTGTTTTTTTTTTTTTTTTTTTTTTTTTTTTATACTTTGTCGCTGTCTCCCGCGTTTGCGAGGTAGCGCGAGGAAACAGACGAAAGAAATGGCCCAACCCCCATACACACGTACATACACACGTCCACACACGCAAATATACATACCTACACAGCTTTCCATGGTTTACCCCAGACGCTTCACATGCCTTGATTCAATCCACTGACAGCACGTCAACCCCTGTATACCACATCGCTCCAATTCACTCTATTCCTTGCCCTCCTTTCACCCTCCTGCATGTTCAGGCCCCGATCACACAAAATCTTTCTCACTCCATCTTTCCACCTCCAATTTGGTCTCCCTCTTCTCCTCGTTCCCTCCACCTCCGACACATATATCCTCTTGGTCAATCTTTCCTCACTCATTCTCTCCATGTGCCCAAACCATTTCAAAACACCCTCTTCTGCTCTCTCAACCACGCTCTTTTTATTTCCACACATCTCTCTTACCCTTACGTTACTTACTCGATCAAACCACCTCACACCACACATTGTCCTCAAACATCTCATTTCCAGCACATCCATCCTCCTGCGCACAACTCTATCCATAGCCCACGCCTCGCAACCATACAACATTGTTGGAACCACTATTCCTTCAAACATACCCATTTTTGCTTTCCGAGATAATGTTCTCGACTTCCACACATTTTTCAAGGCTCCCAAAATTTTCGCCCCCTCCCCCACCCTATGATCCACTTCCGCTTCCATGGTTCCATCCGCTGACATGGTTCCATCTGTGTGTGTATATATATGTATATGTTGAGATGTATAGGTATGTATATTTGCATGTGTGGACGTGTATGTACTTACATACATGTGGGGACGTGTATGTACATACATACACATCCACACATGCAAATATACATACCTATACATCTCAACATATACATATATATACACACACAGACATATAGATATATACACATGTACATAATTCATACTGTCTGCCTTTATTCATTCCCATCGCCACCTCACCACACATGAAATAATAGCCCCCTCCCCCTCATGTGTGCGAGGTAGTGCTAGGAAAAGACAACAAAGGCCACATTCCTTCACACTCAGTCTCTAGCTGTCATGTAATAATGCACTGAAACCACAGCTCCCTTTCCACATCCAGGCCCCACAGAACTTTCCATGGTTTACCACAGACGCTTCACATGCCCTGGTTCAATCCATTGACAGCACGTTGACCCCGGTATACCACACTGTTCCAATTCACTCTATTCCTTGCACACCTTTCACCTTCCAAAATGTTCAGGCCCCAATCACTCAAAATCTTTTTCACTCCACCTTTCCATCTCCAATTTGGTCTCCCACTTCTCCTCATTCCCTCCACCTCTGACACATACATCCTCTTGGTCAGTCTTTCCTCACTCATTCTCTCCATGTGACCAAACCATTTCAAAACACCCTCTTCTGCTCTCTCAACCACACTTTTTTTACTACCACACATCTCTCTTACCCTATTATTACTTACTCGATAAAACCACCTCACACCACATATTGTCCTCAAACACCTCAGTTCCAGCACATCCACCCTCCTCTGCACAACTCTATCTATAGCCCACACCTCACAACCATATATAACAGTGTTGGAACTACTATTCCTTCAAACACCCACTTTTGCTTTCCAAGATAATCTTCTCGACTTACAAACATTCTTCAACATTCCAAGAACTTTCGCCCCCTCCCCCACCCTATGATTCACTTTCACTTACATGGTTCCATCCGCTGCCAAATCCACTCCCAGATATCTAAAACACTTCACTTCCTCCTGTTTTTCCCCATTCAAACTTACCTCCCAATTGACTTCACCCTCAACCCTACTGTCCCTAATAACCTTGCTCTTATTCACATTTACTCTCAGCTTTCTTCTTTCACACACTTTACCAAACTCAGTCACCAGCTTCTGCAGTTTCTCACACGAATCAGCCACCAGTGCTGTATCATCAGCGAACAACAACTGACTCACTTCCCAAGCTCTCTCATCCACAACAGACTGCATACTTGCCCCTCTTTCCAAAACTCTTGCATTCACCTCAATAACAACCCCATACATAAACAAATTAAACAACCATGGAGACATCACACACCCTTGCCGCAAACCTACCTTCTCTGAGAACCAATCACTTTCCTCTCTTCCTACTCGTACACATGCCTTACATCCTCGATAAAAACTTTTCACTGCTTCTAACAACTTGCCTCCCACACCATATATTCTTAATACCTTCCACAGAGCATCTGTATCATCTCTATCATATGCCTTCTCCAGATCCATAAATGCTACATACAAATCCATTTGCTTTTCTAAGTGTTTCTCACATACATTCTTCAAAGCAAACACCTGATCCACACATCCTCTACCACTTCTGAAATCACACTGCTCTTCCCCAATCTGATGCTTTGTACATGCCTTCACCCTCTCAATCAATACCCTCCCATATAATTTCCCAGGAATACTCACCAAACTTATACCTGTGTAATTTGAGCACTCACTTTTATCCCCTTTGTCTTTGTACAATGGCACTATGCAGGTATTCTGCCAATCCTCAGGCACCTAACCATGAGTCATACATATATTGAATAACCTTACCAACCAGTCAACAATACAGTCACTCCCTTTTTTAATAAATTCCACTGCAATACCATCCAAACCCGCTGCCTTTCCAGCTTTCATCTTCCACAAAGCTTTTACTACCTCTTCTCTGTTTACCAAATCATCCTACCTAACCCTCTCACTTTGGACACCACCTCGACCAAAACACCCTATATCTGCCACTCTATCATCAAACACATTCAACAAACCTTCAAAATACTCACTCCATCTCCTTCTCACATCACCATTACTTGTTATCACCTCCCCATTAGCTCCCTTCACTGAAGATCCCATTGATTCCCTTGACTTACGCACTTTATTTACCTCCTTCCAAAACATCTTTTTATTCTCCCTAAAATTTAATGACACTCTCTCACCCCAACTCTCATTTGCCCTTTTTTTCACTTCTTGCACCTTTCTCTTGACCCCCTGCCTCTTTCTTTTATAAATCTCCCACTCATTTTCATTACTTCCATGCAAAAATCGTCTAAATGCCTCTCTTCTCTTTCACTAATAATCTTACTTCTTCATCCCACCACTCACTACCTTTTCTAATCTGCTCACCTTCGATGCTTCTCATGCCACAAGCATCTTTTGCGCAAGCCATAACTGCTTCCCTAAATACATCTCATTCCTCCCCCACTCCCCTTATGTCCTTTGTTCTCACCTTTTTCCATTCTGTACTCATTCTCTCCTGGTACTTCCTCACACAAGTCTCCTTCCCAAACTCACTTACTCTCACCACTCTCTTCACCTCAACATTCTCTCTTCTTTTCTGTAAAACTCTACAAATCTTCACCTTCGCCTCCACAAGATAATGATCAGACATCCCTCCAGTTGCCCCTCTCAGCACACTAACATCCAAAAGTCTCTCTTTCTCATGCCTATCAATTAACACATAATCCAATAATGGTCTCTGGCCATCTCTCCTACTTACATATGTATGTTTATGTATATCTCTCTTTTTAAACCAGGTTTTCTCAATCACCAGTCCTTTTTCAGCACATAAATCTACAAGCTCTTCACCATTTCCATTTACAACACTGAACACTCCATGTATACCAATTATTCCCTCAACTGCCACATTACTCACCTTTGCATTCAAATCACCCATCACTATAACCCGGTCTTGTGCATCAAAACCACTAACACACTCATTCAGCTGCTCCCAAAACACTTGCCTCTCATGATCTTTCTTCTCATGCCCAGGTGCATATGCACCAATAATCACCCATCTCTCTCCATCAACTTTCAGTTTTACCCATATCAATCTAGAGTTTACTTTCTTACACTCTATCACATACTCCCACCTCTCCTGTTTCAGGAGTAGTGCTACTCCTACCCTTGCTCTTGTCCTCTCACTAACCCCAGACTTTACTCCCGAGACATTCCCAAACCACTCTTCCCCTTTACCCTTGAGCTTTGTTTCTCTCACAGCCAAAACATCCAGGTTCCTTTCCTCAAACATACTACCTATGTTTCCTTTTTTCTCATTTTGGTTACATCCACACACATCTAGACACTCCAATCTGAGCCTTCGAGGAGGATGAGCACTCCCCGCGTGACTCCTTCTGTTTCCCCTTTTAGAAAGTTAAAATGTATAGGTATGGATATGCATGTATATGTATAGGTATGTATATGTGCGTGTGTGGCTGTTTATGTATAAACATGTGCATGTGGGTAGGTTGGGCCAATCTTTCATCTGTTTCCTTGCGCTACCTCACTAACACAGAAGAAGGCAATTAAGTACAATAAATGAATAAATGTTGATATGTATATGTAAATGTTTGTATATATGCATGTATGGGTGTTTTATGCATATATTTTTATATATGAGTGGATGGACTGGTCTTTTTTTCCTGGTGCTACCTTGCTGATGCGGGAAATGGCAATCTAGTATAATAATGATAATAATATATGCATATATACCTGTGTGTGAGGAAGTACCAGGAGAGACTGAGTGCAGAATGGAAAAAGGTGAGAGCAAAGGATGTAAGGGGAGTGGGGGAGGAATGGGATGTATTAAGGGACGCAGTGATAGCGTGTGCAAAAGATGCTTGTGGCATGAGAAGCGTGGGAGGTGGGCAGCTTAGGAAGGGTAGTGAGTGGTGGGATGAAGAAGTAAGATTGTTAGTGAAAGAGAAGAGAGAGGCATTTGGACGATTTTTGCAGGGAAATAGTGCAAATGAGTGGGAGATGTATAAAAGAAAGAGGCAGAAGGTTGAGAGAAAGGTGCAAGAGGTGAAAAAGAGGGAATATGAGAGTTGGGGTGAAAGAGTATCATTCAATTTTAGGGAGAATAAGATGTTTTGAAAGGAGGTAAATAAAGTGCGCAAGACAAGAGAACAAATGGGAACATTGGTGAAGGGGGCTAATGGGGAGGTAAAAACAAGTAGTGGTGATGTGAGAAGGAGATGAAGTGAGCATGTTGAAGGTTTATTGAATGCAGTAGATGACAGAGTGGCAGATTTAGGGTGTTTTGGTCGAGGTGGTAAGTGAAGTGAGAGGGTTAGGGAGAATGATTTGGTAAACAGAGAAGAGGTAGTGAAAGCTTTGCGGAAGATGAAAGCTGGCAATGCGGTGGGTTTGGATGGTATCGCAGTGGAAGTCATTAAAAAAGGGGGTGGCTGTGTTGTTGACTGGTTGGTAAGGTTATTTAATGTATGTATGGCTCATGGTGAGGTGCCTGAGGATTGGCAGAATGCATGCATAGTGCCACTGTACAAAGGCAAAGGGGATAAGGGTGAGTGTTCAAATCACAGAAGTATAAGAATTGAGTATTCCTGGGAAATTATATGGGAGAGTATTGATTGAGAGGGTGAAGGCATGTACACAGCATCAGATTGCAGAAGAGCAGTGTGGTTTCAGAAGTGGTAGAGGATGTGTGGACCAGGTGTTCGCTTTGAAGAATGTATGTGAGAAATACTTAGAAATAGAAATGGATTTGTATGTAGCATTTGTGGATTTGGAGTAGACATATGATAGAGCTGATAGAGATGCTCTGTGGAAGGTATTAAGAATATATGGTGCGGGAGGCAAGTTGCTGAAAGCAGTGAAAAGTTTTTACAGAAGACGCACGGCATGTGTACAAGTAGGAAGAGAGGAAAGTGATTGGTTCTCAGTGAATGACGGTTTGCGGCATGGGTGCGTGATGTCTCCATGGTTGTTTAATTTGTTTATGGATGGGGTTGTTAGGGAGGTGAATGCAAGAGTTTTCGAAAGAGGGGTAAGTATGCAGTGTGCTGTGGATGAGTGGGCTTGGGGAGTGAGTCAGTTGTTCGCTGATGATACAGCACTGGTGGCTGAATCGGGTGAGAAACTGCAGAAGCTGGTGATTGAATTTGGTAAAGTGTGAAAGAAGAAAGCTGAGAGTAAATGTGAATAAGAGCAAGGTCACTGGGTACAGTAGGGTTGAGGGACAAGTCAATTGGGAGGTAAGTTTGAGTGGAGAAAAACTGAAGGAAGTGAAACCTTTTAGATATCTGTGAGTGGATTTGGGAGCGGATGGAACCATGGAAGTGGAAGTGAGTCACAGGGTGGGGTAGGGGGGTGAAAGTTTTGGGAGCATTGAAAAATGTGTGGAAGGCTAGAATATCTTGGAAAGCAAAAATGGGTATGTTTGAAGGAATAGTGGTTACAATGTTATATGGTTGCGAGGCGTGCGCTATAGATAGGGTTGTGCAGAGGAGGGTGGGTGTGTTGGAAATGAGATGTTTGAGGACAATATGTGGTGTGAGGTGGTTTGATCGAGTAAGTAATGAAAGGGTAAGAGAGATGTGTGGTAATAAAAAGTGTGGGGTTGAGAGAGCAGAAGAGGGTGTATTGAAATGGTTTGGTCACATGGAGAGAATGAGTGAGGAAAGATTGACAAAGAGGATATATGTGTCAGAGGTGGAGGGAATGAGGAGAAGTGGGAGACCAAGATGGAGGTGGAGGGATGGGGTGAAAAAGATTTTGAGCGATCAGGGCCTGAACATGCAGGAGGGTGAAAGGTGTGCAAGGAACAGAGTGAATTGGAACGATGTGGTATACCGGGGTCAATGTGCTGTCAATGTGAAGCATCTGGGGTAAACCATGGAAAGTTTTGTGGGGCCTGGATGTGGAAAGGGAGCTGTGGTTTTGGTGCATTATACATGACAGCTAGAGACTGAGTGTGAACGAATGTAGCCTTTGTTGTCTTTTCCTAGCACTACCTCACACGTGTGCGGGAGGAAGGGGGTGTCATTTCATGTGTGGAGGTGTGGCGACAAGAATGAATAAAGGCAGTAAGTATGAATTATGTACATGTGTATATATGTATATGTCTGTGTATGTGTAAATATATGTATGATTTGGAAATGGACAAGTATGTATATGTGCGTGTGTAGACATGTATGTATATACATGTGTATGTGGGTGGGTTGGGCCATTCTTTCATCTGTTTCCTTGTGCTACCTCGCTAACGCAGGAGACAGCGACAAAGTATAATAAAAAAAATACCTGTATGTGCATATATGTGTATGACAGTGGATGTATGTCTCTTCATGTGTTTCCTGGCACTACCTGGCTAACGCAGGAAATACCTGTATGTGCATATATGTATATATATGTGTATGACAGTGGCTGTATCTCTCTTCATGTGTTTCCTGGCACTACCTGGCTAACACAGGAAACAACAATCAAATAAAAAAAGTGATAGATGGAGTTTAGAACTCTAGAAACTAAGGAGACAGTGGAAAACAGGAAATGAATAAAGTTAATAGAATCATTATCTGAATGAAATTCAAGAATCACCAAATTTATGCTGAAAGTTAGGGATAACAAAGTTATAAATATTTACCTCTGCATTTGAAGAAAATTCCTGACTATGTATAAATATTCCTGGGTTTAAATACAAACATACCCAAAATAAGGAAGAGGTGGTGCACTAATGAATAATCCACTATAATTGAAGGTAGTTAGTGAGGGAAGAATATAAATAGGCTGAGTGGATTACTCACTTTAATACTGCACAAAGAGGTAAACAGACTAATGCTAACTTATAGGGAAATTTGTAAGTGAAAACAGGTTTTGTGAAAGAGGGCAAAAATATATACGCAGAAACACAGTAAGTGTTGAAAGGCTTGATGAAGCCATTGCAATCATACAGTCTTCTTATCCACTTGTAAGTACTGTCTATCCCCTACTTATGACCTACGCAAATTACGAAAATACATATATACAACTGGAAAAAATATAAACTAAAAAATATACTATTTATTTTATTTTGCTTTGTCGCTGTCTCCTGTGTTGGCAAGGTAGCGCAAGGAAACAGATGAAAGAATGGCCCAACCCACCAACATACACATGTATATACATACACATTCACACATGCAAATATACAAACCTATACATCTCAACGTATACACATATATAAACACAAAGACATATACATATATACACATGTACATATTTCATACTGTCTGCCTTTATTCATTCCCATCGCCACCCCACCACACATGAAATAACCCCCTCCCCCAGCATGTGCGTGAGGTAGCACTAGGAAAAGACAACAAAGGTCACATTCGTTCACACTCATTCTCTAGCTGTCATGTATAATGCACTGAAACAACAGCTCCCTTTCCACATCCAGGCCCCACACAACTTTCCATGGTTTACCCCAGATGCTTCACACGCTCTGGTTCAATCCATTGACAGCATGTCAACCCTGGTATACCACATCGTTCCAATTCACTCTATTCCTTGCACGCCTTTCACCTTCCAGCATGTTCAAGCCCCGATCACTCAAAATCTTTTTCACTCCATCTTTCTACCTCCAATTTGGTCTCCCACTTCCCCTCGTTCCCTCCACCTCTGACACATATATCCTCTTGGTCAATCTTTCCTTACTCATTCTCTTCATGTGACCAAACCATTTCAAAACACCCTCTTCTGCTCTCTCAACCATACTCTTTTTATTACCACACATCTCTCTTACCCTATCATTACTTACTCGATCAAACCCCCTCACACCACATATTGTCCTCAAACATCTCAGTTCCAGCACATCTACCCTCCTGCGCACAACTCTATTTGTAGTCCACGCCTCACAACCATATAACATTGTTGGAACCACTATTCCTTCAAACATACCCATTTTTGCTTTCCAAGATAATCTCGACTTCCACACATTCTTCACACTCCCAGAACTTTCGCCCCCTCCCCCACCCTATGATTCACTTTCACTTACATGGTTCCATCCGCTGCCAGATCCACTCCCAGATATCTAAAACACTTCACTTCCTCCAGTTTTTCTCCATTCAAACATACCTCCCAATTGACTTGTCCCTCAACCCTACTGTACCTAATAACCTTGCTCTTATTCACATTTACTCTCAGCTTTCTTCTTTTACACACTTTACCAAACTCAGTCACCAGCTTCTGCAGTTTCTCACATGAATCAGCCAACAGCGCTGTATCATCAGCGAACAACAACTGACTCATTTCCCAAGCTCTCTCATCCACAACAGACTGCATACTTGCCCCTCTTTCCAAAACTCTTGCATTCACCTCCCTAACAACCCCATACATAAACAAATTAAACAGGCTTGGAGACTTCATGCACCCCTGCCGCAAACCAACATTCACTGAGAACCAGTCACTTTCCTCTCTTCCTACATGTACACATGCCTTACATCCTTGACAAAAACTTTTCACTGCTTCTACCAACTTGCCTCCCACACCATATATTCTTAATACCTTCCACACAGCATCTCTATCAAGTCTGTCATATGCCTTCTCCAAATCCATAAATGCTACATACAAATCCATTTGCTTTTCTAAGTATTTCTCACATACATTCTTCAAAGCAAACACCTGATCCACACATCCTCTACCACTTCTGAAACCACACTGCTCTTCCCCAATCTGATGCTCTGTACATGCCTTCACCCTCTCAATCAATACCCTCCCATACAATTTCCCATGGATACTCAACAGACTTATACCTGTGTAATTTGAGCACTCACTTTTATCCCCTTTGCCTTTGTACAATGGCACTATGCAAGCATTCCGCCAATCCTCAGGCACCTCACCATGAGTCATACATACATTAAATAACCTTACCAACCAGTCAACAATATAGTCACCCCCTTTTTTAATAAATTCCATTGCAATACCATCCAAACCCGCTGCCTTGCCAGCTTTCATCTTTTGCAAAGCTGTTACTACCTCTTCTCTGTTTACCAAATCATTCTCCCTAACCCTCTCACTTTGGACACCACCTCGACCAAAACATACTATATCTTCCACTCTATCGTCAAACACATTCAACAAACCTTCAAAATACTCACTACATCTCCTTCTCACATCACCACTACTTGTTATCACCTCCCCATCAGCCCCCTTCACTGAAGTTCCCATTTGTTCCCTTGTCTTACACACTTTATTTACCTCCTTCCAAAACATCTTTTCATTCTCCCCAAAACTGAATGATACTCTCTCATCCCAACTCTCACTTGCACTCTTTTTCACCTCTTGCACCTTTCTCTTGACCTCCTGCCTCTTTCTTTTACACATCTCCCAGTCATTTGCATTATTTCCCTGCAAAAATCATCCAAATGCCTCTCTCTTCTCTTTCACTAATAATCTTACTTCTTCATCCCACCACTCACTACCATTTCTAATCTGCCCACCTCCCACGCTTCTCATAAATATAAATATAAAAATAATGTGAGAAATACTTAGAAAAGCAAATGGATTTATATGTAGCATTTATGGATCTGGAGAAGGCATATGATAGAGTTGATAGAGATGCTCTGTGGAAGGTATTAAGAATATATGGTGTGGGAGGCAAGTTGTTAGAAGCAGTGAAAAGTTTTTATCGAGGATGTAAGGCATGTGTACGTGTAGGAAGAGAGGAAAGTGATTGGTTCTCAGTGAATGTAGGTTTGCGGCAGGGGTGTGTGATGTCTCCATGGTTGTTTAATTTGTTTATGGATGGGATTGTTAGGGAGGTGAATACAAGAGTTTTGGAAAGAGGGGCAAGTATGAAGTCTGTTGGGGATGAGAGAGCTTGGGAAGTGAGTCAGTTGTTGTTCGCTGATGATACAGCGCTGTTGGCTGATTCATGTGAGAAACTGCAGAAGCTGGTGACTGAGTTTGGTAAAGTGTGTGAAAGAAGAAAGTTAAGAGTAAATGAGAATAAGAGCAAGGTTATTAGGTATAGTAGGGTTGAGGGTCAAGTCAATTGGGAGGTAAGTTTGAATGGAGAAAAACTGGAGGAAGTAAAGTGTTTTAGATATCTGGGAGTGGATCTGGCAGCGGATGGAACCATGGAAGCGGAAGTGGATCATAGGGTGGGGGAGGGGGCGAAAATCCTGGGAGCCTTGAATAATGTGTGGAAGTCGAGAACATTATCTCGGAAAGCAAAAATGGGTATGTTTGAAGGAATAGTGGTTCCAACAATGTTGTATGGTTGCAAGGCGTGGGCTATGGATAGAGTTGTGCACAGGAGGATGGATGTGCTGGAAATGAGATGTTTGAGGACAATGTGTGGTGTGAGGTGGTTTGATTGAGTAAGTAACGTAAGGGTAAGAGAGATGTGTGGAAATAAAAAGAGCGTGGTTGAGAGAGCAGAAGAGGGTGTTTTGAAATGGTTTGGGCATATGCAGAGAATGAGTGAGGAAAGATTGACCAAGAGGATATATGTGTCAGAGGTGGAGGGAACGAGGAGAAGTGGGAGACCAAATTGGAGGAGGAAAGATGGAGTGAAAAAGATTTTGTGTGATCGGGGCCTGAACATGCAGGAGGGTGAAAGGAGGGCAAGGAATAGAGTGAATTGGATTGATGTGGTATACCGGGGTTGACGTGCTGTCAGTGGATTGAATCAGGGCATGTGAAGCGTCTGGGGTAAACCATGGATAGCTGTGTAGGTATGTACATTTGCGTGTGTGGACGTATGTATATACATGTGTATGGGGGTGGGTTGGGCCATTTCTTTCGTCTGTTTCCTTGCGTTACCTCGCAAACACGGGAGACAGCGGCAAAAAAAAAAAATAATGTAAATATAAATATAAATATAAAAAATCAGGCTTTGTCATATGTCTGCCATTGCTAATGGCTGCTTGCGTATGACAGTAACTATCAGATGATATCCTGGCAATGTGTACATCACAGCACCTCTCTCAGATCTCATTCTAAGATACCGTTCAGTAAACGTGTTATTCAAGTGAATCTAACAAATTTTCATGCCGGATTGTATTAAACCCAAACAAAAAGGAAGAAGAAAGTTAAGAGTAAATGTGAATAAGAGCAAGGTTATTAGGTACAGTAGGGTTGAGGGTCAAGTCAATTGGGAGGTGAGTTTGAATGGAGAAAAACTGGAGGAAGTGAAGTGTTTTAGATATCTGGGAGTGGATCTGGCAGCGGATGGAACCATGGAAGCGGAAGTGGATCATAGGGTGGGGGAGGGGGCGAAAATTCTGGGGGCCTTGAAGAATGTGTGGAAGTCAAGAACATTATCTCGGAAAGCAAAAATGGGTATGTTTGAAGGAATAGTGGTTCCAACAATGTTGTATGGTTGCGAGGCGTGGGCTATGGATAGAGTTGTGCGCAGGAGGATGGATGTGCTGGAAATGAGATGTTTGAGGACAATGTGTGGTGTGAGGTGGTTTGATCGAGTGAGTAACGTAAGGGTAAGAGAGATGTGTGGAAATAAAAAGAGCGTGGTTGAGAGAGCAGAAGAGGGTGTTTTGAAGTGGTTTGGGCACATGGAGAGAATGAGTGAGGAAAGATTGACCAAGAGGATATATGTGTCGGAGGTGGAGGGAACGAGGAGAAGAGGGAGACCAAATTGGAGGTGGAAAGATGGAGTGAAAAAGATTTTGTGTGATCGGGGCCTGAACATGCAGGAGGGTGAAAGGAGGGCAAGGAATAGAGTGAATTGGAGCGATGTGGTATACCGGGGTTGACATGCCGTCAGTGGATTGAATCAAGGCATGTGAAGCGTCTGGGGTAAACCATGGAAAGCTGTGTAGGTATGTATATTTGCGTGTGTGGACGTATGTATATACATGTGTATGGGGGGGGGGGCCATTTCTTTCGTCTGTTTCCTTGCGCTACCTCGCAAACGCGGGAGACAGCGACAAAGTATAATAAATAAATAAATATGTTAAGAAGCAGAGGAAGGTGCTCGATTTGGAATTGAAAATGAAGGTAATCAGCCAATATGAATGAGGATCACAGACCAGGGCAGGAATAAAGGGAAGACTTCTCTGATGAAGAAATGCTTATCATAATGAAATGGAACAAAGGACCAATGTTTGAGGAGCCTTTTGCAAATGGGCGATCACCAGAAGAGTGCTACAGGGTTCTGTTTTGGAACCATTAATCTTTTTGATCCAAATGAATGACTTTCCAGAAGGTATGCACCTACCTGATTATGTTTGCAGATGATGCAAAGGTCTTCAGGGAAAAGAAAAGTGGGCAGCATAGCATCAACTTACGAGGGACCCTAAACAGACACCTAAGTACATAGGTCTGATTGCTGATGAAATTCAACCTGAGCAAATGTAAATTAATAAGGATGGTACAGAGTGAAAGAAGACCTCAATATGATTATCACCTAACAAAAAAATAACTACAAATCTATACATGTGGAAGACCTGGGAAGTAACATCATCTCCAACCTGTCGCAAGGTTCCCACTTTAGGAGAAAAGTAAAAGCTGTCATCAGGTTCCCACATCAGCAGAAAAGTAAAAGAAACATTTTCTACTAACAAACATCAAGCAGCTTTCAAGTATATAGATAAGGAAACAATAAGCAAGCTGTTTACATCCTACACAAAGCCAAAACTAGAATAAGCATCCAAATTTAGTCACCGCATTAAAAGAAGCACAAGATCTAATAGAGAAGGTCCAGAGGAGAGTAACAAATATGGTACCAGAATTAAGAAAGCTGAGTTGCAGGAAGAGGCTAGAAGCTTTAAAACTGCCCACCATGGAAGAGAGAAAAATGAGGGATGACCTGACCACAACCTTTAGTTTTCAATTCTTTGAAAAATGTAGGGATAAGACAACCAGAGTACATAATATGAAACTAAACAGGGAACTAGTTGCAAAAATAAAGATATAAAGAAATACTTTTATACTGAAAAAGTGGTGGATGGAAGGAATGAACTGAGAGAGGATTAACTGAGTATGGAGAGCATACAAAAGCTTAAAAGGCAGTGCATTAATAGAGAATGTTTAAAAGTGAAAAACTTCCTACTCATGAAGTATAAATGGGGGAAAAATCAACACTCCCGGAACAATGACCTTTGATATCTGTAGCAGCCCATACTGTTGAAAATTACTAACATAGCTCCTCTTCATATTAGACAAGCAAAACAGTCCTAAACAAATAAAATTCCAGTTGCACTATACTATATAACATAAAAGTTTTTGAAAGATGATCAAGGATAATGTTAGCTAATACTTTATATAGAACCAAATAACAATGGCAATCTAAAGAGCAATTATCTGAGGCTACATGATCCTCTTCCACAAATTCCCTGCGACAACACTCTCTATTGATAACTTGTCTAAAGCTTTGTGGTTCTACTATTTCACTTCTGAATATGATAGTTTTGCATATTACAACACCCTTACATTCTTAATCACTTCCAATCTTTTCCAATCTTACTTCTCTACCTATACTATCAGCGAAAGCCTTCCTTACACTGAAACAACAAAGCCATTTTAGTCCATCTTCAAACCTAACTCATAAATATTCTATTCCTCTGATACAATTTTTTTTAATGTTACAAAATTAGAGAATCTTGGTTATCCTAACATACAACAGAAGTAATATAAATACAAAATAATCACATAACTAGAGTCATAAATATATTCAATTACAAGGTATACATTCATGACTTTACCTTCTACAGGGTTCCAGACCACATCATTACAAGAGAAGTTGAGATTTAGATGCTTCCCAGCACGGAGGTTTGCTTTCTCTACCAGATCATCATCTTCGATGGAGAAAATCTTGAACACTGAAATTCAAGTGTTTAATATACATAGAGAATTTTCTAAGCAGACAGTATGAATATCATTCTGCATTAATTTGTTTTTCAGACCAAATCTTTCTTTCAGTAAAGTAAATGGTAAGAAAGTATATCTAAGAAGTGAACTGGCTATTAGCTGGACAATGCTTCATCTCATAATTCCCTGGAAAAGTGATTGCTCTTATTTTAATACAGCACATTCACAATGCTGACTTACTAAAGGTTTGTAAACCATTTTCAAACTCACATTTATCTTACAGAAATAGAATTTCTCCCTATAAAGCAAAGGCAAAGGGGATAAGAGTGAGTGCTCAAATTACAGAGGTATAAGTAAGTTTGTTGAGTATTCCTGGTAAATTATATGGGAGGGTATTGATTGAGAGGGGGAAGGCATGTACAGAGCATCAGATTGGGGAAGAGCAGTGTGGTTTCAGAAGTAGTACAGGATGTGTGGATCAGGTGTTTGCTTTGAAGAATGTATGCGAGAAATACTTAGAAAAACAAATGGATATGTATATAGCATTTATGGATCTGGAGAAGGCATATGATAGAGTTGATAGAGATGCTCTGTGGAAGGTACTAAGAATATATGGTGTGGGAGGCAAGTTGTTAGAAGCAGTGAAAAGTTTTTATCGAGGATGTAAGGCATGTGTACCTGTAGGAAGAGAGGAAACTGATTGGTTCTCAGTGAATGTAGGTTTGCGGCAGGGGTGTGTGATGTCTCCATGGTTGTTTAATTTGTTTATGGATGGGGTTGTTAGGGAGGTGAATGCAAGAATTTTGGAAAGAGGGGCAAGTATGCAGTCTGTTGTGGATGAGAGAGCTTGGGAAGTGAGTCAGTTGTTGTTCGCTGATGATACAGCGCTGGTGGCTAATTCATGTAAGAAACTGCAGAAGCTGGTGACTGAGTTTGGTAAAGTGTGTGAAAGAAGAAAGTTCAGAGTAAAGGTGAATAAGAGCAAGGTTATTAGGCACAGTAGGGTTGAGAGTCAAGTCAATTGGGAGGTAAGTTTGAATGGAGAAAAGCTGGAGGAAGTGAAGTGTTTTAGATATCTGGGAGTGGATCTGGCAGCAGATGGAACCATGGAAGCGGAAGTGAATCATAGGGTGGGGGAGGGGGCGAAAATTCTGGGAGCCTTGAAGAATATTTGGAAGTCGAGAACATCATCTCGGAAAACAAAAATGGGTATGTTTGAAGGAATAGTGGTTCCAACAATGTTGTATGGTTGCAAGGCGTGGGCTATGGATAGAGTTGTCCGGTGGAGGGTGGATGTGCTGGAAATGAGATGTTTGAGGACAATATGTGGTGTGAGGTGGTTTGATCGAGTAAGTAATGTAAGGGTGAGAGAGATGTGTGGAAATAAAAAGAGTGTGGTTGAGAGAGCAGAAGAGGGTGTTTTGAAATGGTTTGGTCACATGGAGAGAATGAGTGGGGAAAGATTGACCAAGAGGATATATGTGTCAGAGGTGGAGGAAACGAGGAGGAGTGGGAGACCAAATTGGAGGTGGAAAGATGGAGTGAAAAAGATTTTGAGTGATTGGGGCCTGAACATGCAGGAGGGTGAAAGGCGTGCAAGGAATAGAGTGAATTGGAACGATGTGGTATATCAGGGTCGACGTGCTGTCAATGGATTGAACCAGGGCATGTGAAGCGTCTGGGGTAAACCATGCAAAGTGTGTGGGGCTGGATGTGGAATGGGAGCTGTGGTTTCGGTGCATTATTACATGACAGCTAGAGACTGAGTGTGAACGAATGGGGCCTTTGGTGTTTTTCCTAGTGCTACCTCGCACACATGAGGGGGGAGGGGGTTGTTATTCCATGTGTGGCAAGGTGGCGATGGGAACAAATAAAGGCAGACAGTATGAATTATGTACATGTGTATATATGTATATGTCTGTGTGTGTATATACATGTGTACACTGAGATGTATATGTATATATATTGTGCGTGTGTGGACATGTATGTATATACATGTGTATGTGGGCAGGTTGGGCCATTCTTTTGTCTGTTTCCTTGCGCTACCTCGCTAACGCGGGAGACAGCGATGAAGCAAAATAAAAAAAAAAAAAAGAAAAAAAATAATGGTTTTCTCACTTGCTTAAGCAACTGGCATTCTTTTTTATATATGCATACAGTACTTCATAACAGAGCAATCTGGCAAAGATACAAAAGTTCAAAGCACAATGGGTCACCCCTCAGTTACTGTGTTACAAATCTCAATAAATATTAGATAAGAATCTGTGGAAATGAGAGGGGTCCAACAATTCTTAAATCTAGGATCCGCATTCATATCACATGTGTTCTAAGGCCCTTTATTATGAATTTTGCTGTCAAACACCAAGAGATGGCATATCATCATATACATTTCATATGGAATAGCTGAATATTGTTCACAGGAAAGCATCCTTTAGCTGTACTTCAATATATTTACCATAACGTCCTGCAATAACCACTTGGAGATCATCAGGACTAAGGGCCAAGGCATTAGCAGGTACATCTTGTGTCACACACACTGTGCGCATCCTGGGTATATCACTGCTGTATATCTGAAAGCAATATATAAATGACTACATAAAAAGTCAAGTCATAAATTTCATTAACCTGTTAGATTATCACTAATCAGAACATTTTAGGTAACTCAGTCTGCTGATGTGCTGTATACAGTATGGGACACCTCTAGCAGTAGACTGTGAGTGCAGTTATCTAGTCTGTGGCATTGAACACTCTACCAAAATGATGATGATGCTTTCATCACCTAAAGCACTTATATTGACAGACAAAGCATGAATGATTCATCACAGCCTTTGAAAATTTTTGAAAAACATTTATTTTTAATATTCTTATGGTCTTAATGACATGATGTTTTTCATTCTCTCTGACTAGTGTGCAAGTGTGTGTCGTGGCTTGCAGGGTGGCTGAGCTTCCTCCCACACTATCCATTGACCTCCACCAAGCACAACGAATACACTGTCATCTCTCACTAAGCATTCAATATTAAGTGCATATAATATCAAAGAAGAATCATATTACAACAAATGTGTGTTGCAAAATCAAAATTTCTCAACAAGAACAGAATGGACACTGACAGTGTCCCAATGTAATTTGTGAATGTCTTGCATAAGTCTGTGCTCTGTTCAGATTCTAAAGAGCATTGATTAGTAGATGAATGAATTTACAAATCAAATTAAGTTGTAAGAAAGATATGTAACTTACTCGTGAGTTCTAACAAAGGATAATTTCCCATTCTTTAAAAGATGCACCCAGCTGAATGGCTTCATGCATCAAAATGTTCTGAAGGCAAAAACAACTGAATCAAATATGTTACCACAAATATGGTTTGTGAGTTCAGATGTCTATGATATACAGGGATCAATATACAAGCTGAATACAGAAGTCCTTTAGCAACAATGGGGATATGGCAAGATACTAATCTTATGGGAAATAGGGGGCTATGGAAAGTGGCCCTGAATAGACAATGGGAATAGGGGATTAGGGGGTGTGACCCTTGACAAACTACCTAATGTCATAAAGTCATAGAATTAAAAATTAGAAAATTATACTTGAAAAGCAATATGTTTATTCTTCAAAAGAACAGAGATGATGTACATATATTATCCCTGATGCTATTTGTTGGCCTCTGTACTCTCACAAAGCAGCCATCCAGCTGTGCCACACTAACAGCTGCCTTATAACTCTCAACAGACACTATGCATTCATTGTGTACAAAGCAATCGAAGAAGTCCACTTTTTGCTCTAAAGCCATTACTTTTCTTGCTCTTTTCTGGGTGGCTTCATTCACATCACTAGCTTCATGCTTAGAGGCAATAAGCAGCACAAAAGTTAAAGTTATCAGAATGTTATACTGCACCGAGATTACAGAGTTCCTCACTAATTAAGAATTACAGTAATAGAGAAAGATGAATGCAGAGCATGGGCAACAAGGATCAAGTGATGTGGTTATCTCACTTGTTCTGTGCAGCAAGCAGCTTCATGCCACCACCATGCTGGATTCCTACACTTTTGACTAGAAGTGGCCCTTGAAAGCCACAACATTTGGCCGAGGGGCAGAATAAGATACTGTGGGCACTCGAAACTTCACATCACAGTTGGGTAAACTCAAAGTCGATAATACCATGGTAATTAAGGGACCGTTGTTGAGCTCCTTAAAATCTGCACAAAGGATAAGATGAATGCTTTGCCGCACCTGTCTGCAGGATGATCACTCGCAAAAGACCTCACACATGCATGAAAATCAAAGCATATGATTTCAGGATACTAGACATCCCTCTTGTGATCTGCTTAAATTGACATCTCACACATAAGGTCAGATTTTATATGTATATACTTTTTTCCATACATATTCGCCATTTCCCGCATTAGTGAGGTAGCATCAAGAACAGAGGACTGAGCCTTGGAGAGAAAATCCTCACCGATTATACTGCAATCCCCTTGGATTTTAGTAATGTCCGGTGGTATTCAGAGTTTATAGACGATGATGAATCTAAATCAGTGCCTATGAAATAATGGCCATTACTACCACTTCGAACATCAACACCCTAGTCAAGTTAGGTAAGGTTTGTATTATTACGTCTGTTTTGGTTGAAAGAATTTTTTTCCATGATTGCTGATATCTTTTGAACGATTCTTATCTTCATTTCCAACGCAAATTAGTACTTTTTGTAAAATTTCCTTAACCTAAACCCCCGTTGGATTTAGAGGCAGTGGGGAGGGAGGAGATGGGGGGGAGATACCTCAATGGTAGTGACCTGGGGTAGAAACGAAGGTCACAATCGCGCAAACCACATCAAACACCCTCGAAAACTAAACTTTAACTTCAATTTCCAAACAGGTGGATGCCTGAAACGGTAAATCCACCCGAATTTCAAACCTATAGATGCATCTACATAGGACTTAAAAGTACGTAAAACATGGAACACTTGCCTATATCACCACAACACAACACACCAGCTGGAGGTCTTGTTTTACTGGCACTTGAGTGAAACTTTATACATACATAACATCATAAGTCTTTTGTATATAGGGACATAATCACGCCAAAGAATATTATGTCGACACAGCCACTGTTGTCACTCTAGCGAATGTTTGGTGCCAGCGCACGAGCCAGCGACCAATCCAGGGGAACAATAACAAACAAAAGAAGCGCACAAAATTGCTAGCGATGACGCGCATTGGTTTATCACGAACTTTCATCCAATCCTTCCATTATTTCTAACCTACATTTTCTATCTATCCTCATTAATTCTATTCTTAAGTCTCTGAAGCTGGATAGTGACATTTTCTAAGCAAAGGTTATAGAAATAGAAGGGTAGATAGTGTTATCTAAGCAAAGGTTATAGAAATAGGAGGGTGGATAGTGTTATTCATTACGCAAAGGGTACAAAAAAATTAAGTAAGATATCAAAACACCGTTGCTTTTAAGCAAACGGGACATGTGTGAGGGCAATAATGTCAGTGGATAAATCATATATAAATTATCATCACTAAAGTCTAATCCACAGTGGAATAACGGAGAAAAAGGATGCTAAAAGAAAAAAAAATGACATTTTTTTACGGTTTATACCACTTCCTTCTTAATGCTTGATATTGCCTACCACTTGTCTGTTTATGAACCATATATTTAATTTTTGAAACCTGTTGTTTAGAAATGTAAAACTAGAAGTAAGTTCTAAGAGCAAGAGAGTACCCTGGATGCTGGGTATAAGTAGTGAATGGTGGTTTTAGGTAGGTGTATCATACTGCCAGTGGGCGGTGAATTATACTGCCAGTGGGCGGTGAATTATACTGCCAGTGGACGGTGTATTATACCGCCAGTAGACGATGTATCGTACTGCCAGTGGACGATGTATTATACTGCCAGTAGACGGTGTCATACTGCCAGTGGACGGTGTATTATACTGCCAGTGGACGGTGTTTTATACCGCCAGTGGACGGTGTATTATACTGCCAGTGGACGGTTTATTGTACTGCCAGTGGACGGTGTATTATACTGCCAGTGGGTGGTGTATTATACTGCCAGTGGATGGTGTATTATACTGCCAGTGGACGGTGTATTATACCGCCAGTGGACGGTGTATTATACTGCCAGTGGACGGTGTATTATACCGCCAGTGGACGGTGTATTATACTGCCAGTGGACGATGTATTATACTGCCAGGGACGGTGTATTATACTGCCAGTGGACGGTGTATTATACTGCCAGTAGACGGTGTATTATACTGCCAGTGGGTGTATTATACTGCCAGTGGACGGTGTATTATACTGCCAGTGGACGGTGTATTATACTGCCAGTGGACAGTGTATTATACTGCCAGAGGACGGTGTATTATACTGCCAGTGGACGGTGTATTATACTGCCAGTGGACGGTGTATTATACTGCCAGTGGACGTTACTGAAACATTAGGTAGAAGGCAGTTGTTTATGTCTGGTAAGAACAGTGCCCGGGAGGCCGTCTCATTAGAGTAACAAGAGGCCATTAGTGTGGGTTAGGTCTACACTTGGGACATGGTTAAGTTGTCAACACAGCCAGGGGTAATGACATCGCCTTAAGATGCGCCTCCTCATCCCATACATTCTCATGATGAGTATAAAGGGGGATACCGAGATGGTGGACGAGTGGGGATACAAGATACTTTGAGATATATAGGAGCCTGAACAGGCAGGAGGGTGTGAGGCGTGCACGGGACAGATAACCACGAAGAAAAATGAAACACAGTAAGTCCCAAGTACACTTTCATGTAATTACATCTACATATACTCTCTGTCATGCACCGGGATCCTCTTCTATGGAACTATGTGTCAGTCTTTGTAAGGTGAGTACAGGACCGTGAAAGACTAAGTGTTTGGTGCCTTTATACTGAAAGATACATCAGGGATGTAATGAATCTAAGATATATGTTGAATCTGTGTTTGTTGCATTGTGGAAATTGGGTGATGTCCTGTAGGTAGAAGAGAAAGTTACTCGTACATGCCTGGGGGTGTGAAATGTCAGATGGGTGTATGTTTGGTGGGGTAGAGTTTTAGGTTGGAATATACAGGGATGCTGTCTAGTAGTTTTTGAGTCAACGAGGCATATCTTCGTTAGTATCAACATCTGATGGAGGTGGGGCATCTGTGAGCCTACACTGTTAAGGTGTGAGGCAAGTGTCTTTGTCTCTGCTTTGAGTGGAAGCGGTCGTAGTTAGGTTATTGCAATGAACTGGATATTGAGTACACTGATGTGAGATTGCATTGGAAATATTTGTGATTCGCTGTGCAGGTAATGAGAGTCTGTGGTTGCAATACAACCTGGGTTCGTCCTAAGGGCCATGTTCTGTGTGGTTTATAGTTCTGTTGCGTTTGCTGTAGAGATGGCTAGCTTGGTTGAGGTGTACTTCAAGGATGGAGCAGATGGACTTTTGGTATATGATGCTAAGGGATTCCCTTTCCTTGTCCATAAGGATTCTAAGAGCGTTTAGTATCATGTGTCTGTGTGTGTGTCTTAAGGTTCGAGTTCTCTTGATTGGACATGGTTGACCAGTCAGAGTTCTGTGAGAGTGGAGGATAGATTCGTTGCTCTCAAAGGTTAAGAGGGTAACACCGGATTCCTGTAGGAAAAATGCAGATATTCTATCTTGCTTAAGCCACTTTTTTTTTTTAACTTGTGTTATGTGATGTGGCGCGTTTACTGCCCCGAGGATAGTGTTAGGGTGTTGTGATGTGGTTGTGAGGTCTTCTGGGTGTGAGGAGACTTTTCGAGTGTTGTCTCTCGGGAAGGAAAAGTTGAGAGGTCATGTATAAGGAGATTGGAGTAGGGTGTGAGAAAGAACTACACCATGGGAACCTCTATTGTAGTAAGTGAGGGCCATTTTGTACGAGAACTACACCATGGGAACCTCTGTTGTAGTAGTTGAGGGCCTTTTTGTATGAGAACTACACCATGGGAACCTCTATTGTAGTAACTAAGGGCCTTTTTGTACGAGAACTACACCATGGGAACCTTTATTGTAATAACTGAGGGCCTTTTTGTATGAGAACTACACCATGGGAACCTCTATTGTAGTAACTGAGGGCCTTTTTGTAAGAGAACTACACCATGGGAACCTCTATTGTAGTAACTGAGGACCTTTTTATATGAGAACTACACCATGGGAACCTCTATTGTAGTAACTGAGGGCCTTTTTGTAAGAGAACTACACCATGGGAACCTCTATTGTAGTAACTGAGGGCCTTTTTGTATGAGAAGTACACCATGGGAACTTCTATTGTAGTAACTGAGGGCCTTTTTGTATGAGAACTACACCATGGGAACCTCTATTGTAGTAACTGAAGGCCTCTTTGTATAAGAACTACACCATGGAAACCTCTATTGTAGTAACTGAGGGCCTTTTTGTACGAGAACTACACCATGGGAATCTCTGTTGTAGTAACTGAGGGCCATTTTGTATGAGAACTACACCATGGAAACCTCTATTGTAGTAACTGAGGACCTTTTTGTATGAGAACTACACCATGCGAATCTCTGTTGTAGTAACTGAGGGCCTTTTTGTATGAGAACTACACCATGGGAACCTCTATTGTAGTAACTGAGGGCCTTTTTGTACGAGAACTACACCATGGGAACCTTTATTGTAGTAAGACAGTGAACATTACCTCACAAGATATTCACGTTAGACCCAAAGGACATCATATGCACTAAACCAAGGAGCTCTTTGTCACATGTGGGTGGCTCAATCCCACACTAGACGTCGATGGCTTACTTCCCGAAGCAAGACAAGCAGCTCACTTCCTGCCTTACCCTTTGACAAAGATCAGTGGTTCACTTCATGGCTCTTGAAGGCGCCTTTCTCCCTAAAACACTGTGACACACAGTCTTCTTCCAGTCCCTGACTCACTACATCGACTCTACCTGACAAACAAGGATGACTAAGATCCTGAAACATGAAGGTGAATCATTCCCTGACAAAGTCAGCACTTCATTCTCTTTGCCTCACTAATGACATACAACAAAGGCTTTCTCCAAAACACAAGACGGCACCACACTCCCTCACCAATGTCGCTGACAAACGACTATGGGTGCCTCTGAAACATATCGGCGACTCTACATCAAAATACTTCGACAACCTACTCCTTACCTGCTGATGGTCCCTTAATCTTGGAGAAACAGGACAGATGACTGCAACTTACTCCCTGATGCAATTAGGTGAACCACTCCTTGATGTACGTAAGTGAATCATTCCTTTGCACAGCGCCTCCCTCTCAAATGCGCACTATGACTCACTCCCTGATGTACAAAGAGAGCACATGTCGTGAAACTATAAAGGCATCATTTCCTAACAAATGTTGTTAGTGGTTCACTGGTTAACAAATGACAGAAGCAGCTCTGTCAGTGACACACAATGATGGCTCAACTTCTTAACATAAAATGAACACTCACTTCAGAACACACAGCTCACTCCACACACTGCAGCAACTCACCCCCCTGCACTACAAAGATCACTCCCTGCTACTTGTTGATGGCTCATTTCCTGACCCAGGAAAAAACTGACATGTGTCATGGACCCACTACCTGCCAAGTGATGGTGGCTTACTCCCTGTCACACAAGCATCTTTCAGCTCCCTGTTATAGGACTTTTTGGTGTTGGAGGTTTCCTCTTTGAAGGACCCAGATGCAAGACTGTGCTTAACTCCCTGACACACTACACAGGATCACACCCAGTAATACTAACATGAATCTTTCCCTTAGCCACAGCAGTGACCCACTTCCCGAAACATATGTCGCCTGATAAACAACATTGGTTCACTGCTAGACAAAGGATAGCAAGGACTATGGACATAAACCTTAACCTGATTGATGGTGAAACCTTGGAATAGGTAAAGAAAGCTCAAGTTATAAGACTCAGCAATTGCATGACTCTCACATAATTTGCTAATAAGCAAGTTGAAGGTGATTTCACAGACATGCACACATATCACCACATCCACAGAAACACACACACACAAATACATATATAGTCATTATCTAGCAGGGAAAAAGATTCAGGATTCAGTGCGTGAGAAGGAACTAAGAGTCAAAACTGTTCCTAACCTGTAGCCAGAGATAAGGAGACAAACTGTCTGCTGGCATATATTAGAACAGCCTTCAAGTATATGTTTAAGGAAATATTTAGCAAGCTGTTCATATCCCACATATGGCCAAAATTATATTACGCTTTTTAAATTTGGTCACTGCACCTACAAAACCAAAGAACAAGTAGAGAATGCCCAAAGGGCAACAAAGATTATATCAAAAATACAAGAGTTGAGGGATGACCTGAACACGACTTTGAAGCTTTTGTAACAGACTGATGATGCAAAGTGAACAGTTCCTAAAGAAGTGTTGGGATAAACCAACCACAGGACACTACTTGTAAATCAGCATAAAATTTGTTAAAAATAAAAGGATGTAATGAATTCTAATTGCATCAGGCTAGTGGATGAATGGAATGAGATGACTGAGGACAAGGTTAATGCAAACATCATATATGAATTTCATAAGTTGTGTGACAGTAGAGAATACTAAAGTCGTCTTCAGTCTTCACTTCAGCATGACAGAATTGAGAATGAACAAATGACATAGGTCACTCAGGTAATAGTGTAGTCAATATATCTTTGAAATGGCACAGCCTTGTTCTTCCTTCTGATGTACAATAAATATTTTTGTAATTCATTCTTCACTTGCAATCAATCTTATTTTTGCAGTGATTTTACATACATTTATGTATGTTTTTTGAAATACCAGTACATAATGAAATCTAATGGGTCATAACCTGAAATAGCACATGCAAGTGTTTTTTTCTGGTGATAAATACTTTTATAACAAAATCCTGACTTGCAGAAAAATTTCATTTTAGTAGAGTAATTCATTATATGTTCATGTATGTTTTAAAACACATAATGCATTAGTATCAGCAGCAAAATGAATCATATCTGATTTTCCATTCATCTCCACTTTCAATTTAACAGTGTTTAGAAACTCACTTGTCTTTGGGAGGCTGATGGTCTGTTGTAACGATAAATATCTTTTTAAAATTTTCATGAAGCTAAGAATCACAAGGTTTCCTAATCCTTATCTTAAAAAATATTCATGACCATGGTGTAATTATTTCAAAGCTTCATTTCAAAATGCAATAGTCCCAGAATTCATTTATTTATTTTGCTTTGTCGCTGTCTCCCGTGTTATTGAGGAAGCGCAAGAAAACAGACAAAGGAATGGCCCAACCCACCCACACGAGGGGGGGAGGGGGTTGTTATTTCATGTGTGGCGAGGTGGCGATGGGAATGAATAAAGGCAGACAGTATGAATTATGTACATGTGTATATATGTATATGTCTGTGTGTGTATATATATATATATGTATACGTTGAGATGTATAGGTATGTATATTTGCGTGTGGACGTGTATGTACATACATGTGTATGTGGGTGGGTTGGGCCATTCTTTCGTCTGTTCCCTTGCACTACCTCGCTAACGCGGGAGACAGCGACAAAGCAAAATAAATAAATAAATAAATATATATTCATTTATTTATCATACATGACCACAGCTTCTTGCGCCAGAAAAAAGATGAAGAAAGACCCATCCGCACATATATGATACCCACTTATACATTTACATATACATATCAACATATACATACACAGCAATATACATTATTATCTTTTTTTTATACTTAGTCGCTGTCTCCCTTGTTAGCGAGGTAGTGCAAGGAAACAGACGAATGAATGGCCTAACCGACCCACATACACATGTATAAACATAAACGCCCACACACGCACATATACATACCTATACATTTCAACGTATACATACATACATACACAGACATATACATATATACACATGTACATATTCATACGTGCTTCCTTCATCCATTCCCGGTGCCATCCTACCCGACAAGAAACAGCATCGCCACCCTCTACATCAGCGAGGCAGTGCGAGGAAAACAGACAAAAAAGGCCACATTTGTTTACACTCAGTCCCTAGCTGTCACATGTAATGCACCAAAACCACAACTTCCTTTCCACATCCAGGCCCCACAGACCTTTCCATGGCTTACTCCAGACTTTTCACATGCCCTGGTTCAGTCCATTGACAGCATGTCAACCCCAGTATACAACATTGTTCCCCAGCCCTCCCATTCCCCACAAACTGCACACTACCAACCCCCCCCTCTCCAAGACTCACATTGGCCCTCCTCACCACCCCAACCACAAACAAATTAAACAACCACAGTGACATCACACACCCCTGCCACAGACCAACCCTCATCACTTTCCTCTCTTCCTACTCGTACACATGCCTTACACCCTTGATAAAAATTTCTCTGCTTCTAGCAGCTTACCTCCCACTCTGTATACTCTTAAGACCTTCAACAAAGCATCTCTATCAATCCTATCATATATGTATATATATTTTATACATAAATGTCATTTCCCACATCAGCAAGGTAGCATCAAGAACAGAGGACTGAGCCTTAGAGACAAAAATCTTCACTTGGCTTCCTTCTCTGTTCCTTCTTTTGGAAAAATAAAAACTGGAAGGGAGGATTTCCAGCCCCCAACTCCCATCCCTTTTAGTTGCCATTTATGACATGCTGGGGATACTTGGGAAGGATTCTTTCTCCCCAATCCTCAGGGAAAAAGAAAGTGTTCTGAAATGCCTTGGACATATGGAGGGACTGAGTAAGGAGAGTATGACAGAAGCACAGGGTACAAGGAAATGGGAGAGATGGAAGGATGGATTGGAATGGAAGGACGGATTGGAAAAGATCCTGTTTACTTAGGGCATGACTATGCAGAATGGTGTAACATATGCATAGGGAAGAGTAAATTGGAGTGATGTGGTAAAAAGGGGCGACATGTGGTCAATGAAGTCAACTACAGCATGTGAAACAGATATAGGAAACCACAGAAAAGGTCTGTGGATCCTGGTTGTGCATAGTTGCTGTGGTTTTAGTGTATCATACAAGACAGCAAGAGAATGGATTAGAGTAAATGAGGTACTTTCTTAGTCAGTTCCTGGTGCTACCTCGTCAACATGAGAAGCAGTATAAAAAACATTTTTTCACACACATCTTTATATGTTACTTACACAGACGGAACTTTAGTTACATGAAAAAATAAACAAACATCAAATGTTCACCAAAAACATCAACACCTATACCCAAACTAATTACAGTAGTGAGTGCCATCAGGCTTCCCACTCATATGAAATATATACACTCTGACATCCTGTGGGTGAATGAAATACAAGATTTTTCCAGCTTTAACTGTGAGCTATGGATAATTGGGGGAACAATCATCTGTAGGGATTTTAAACAAAGGTGGGAATCCTTAATATGTCAAATGTCAACAAAGTAGGTCTATCAGGTTCTTTGCAAGATGAACAGAGCAGTTTAAGGGTTAAAATACAACTTGAAAGTTTCAGATGGGAAAAGTGGACTAGTCACCTAATACTGGGTTTAATACTTCACCTACAGTAAATGATGGTGTAAAGGTTCTGATACAAACAGCTGATGAAGATGCTCTATTTGAGGTAGGAACCCAATAAATCTAAGGGGTTAATTCATCCTTTGGCTGTACTGAAGTCAATTACATACGAAATAAAATAGATTATCTAAAGCCACAGGCTATTCAAAGAAAACAAATGAGAATTCTTCTCTAACTTTCAACATTTTACAAAACTGGTTATATAAGTCTTATGATTAAGACATAACCATAATGACCTGAAGAAAAATGCAGTCTGCAAGTTCATCGAAAAACAAAATGCAGTGTGTAAATTTATCACAAAAACACTTCTCCATGGTGGGCTAATAAAGCTGATAGATGACTAGCAACTGATCACAATATATGCAATGTTCAGATTGAATTTGGAGACAACACAGCATGGAAGCAGTTATATTCGAGTTCATATATATTCATGAACATCAATATAACTCCTCTTCCAATGCTGTGTTACCTATCCTTATTTACATTCCTGGGGTTACCAGACTCCTCTGATATGCATAGAGTCACCTTCAGCAACATTATATCATCATTACTGGACACAATGCAGTCCATATCTTGTCGAGGAATGTCTTACTCCAAAGGAGTCCTTCATATCCCTGTTTCCCATTGCTTTGCAGCCTGTTGGTTGAAGGAGCCACACAAATGAAGTCTTGAGGTTGTATGATTAATTGATCATACAGTCCATGCAGTTTAATTTCTTGCGAGTTCTGATCACCTCTGGTTTTCATCACATACCACAAAAAAATCAAAGTTGCAGGAGTTCTTCAATCAAGACTATTTCTCACTTGCACTTTATTTCTATGAAACAGTACAGAAATGTGTGAGAGATCATCACATCCTAATACTAGATAGTCAGTACAGTAGTAAAATGAACAATAACCACCTCTCTCATACCATAAAGAACTCAGTAAAAATTGGTCCCTCAAGCATGCAATATTCATCAACTCTAACCATGAAACTTTATGATGTATCCCTGCTTTTATTCAGACAACCAAAGTGACTGCAGACAAACATTTCTTGGAATTTCATACAGTTCTTTGTAAATGAATGATTTCTATACAAACTATTGGGTATTAATATACCTACTGATGACAGACATATATTGAAGAATAAAATCCTGGTATATCCTTACCTTTACTTTTATCTAGACTCCAAGAAAATGTTCCATCAGTTGACAAATACTCAAATGCATGCACATTTTCAGCCTGTCAATAAAATAAGTTTACACACTTCACTTCACAGTAAGTATAAATGCTATGGTCAGATAACAGAAATATACACACCAAGGTCATAAACAAGTACCTATGGATAACCTTAACAAAAACATAATGATAAAAGAGGGTCAATATTGTCTAGAGCTCGAGTGAGAATAGGAGCTCGGTGGTGGATAAGATGAGGATGGTCCTGCTCCTGGGTAGCTGGGTTGGTTGGCAGTGGTAGGCGGTGGTGCGTAGTAAGAAGAAGCTGATCCATGTGGAGGAGGGGCATAATGGCTTTGTGGAGGAGGTTGGTTCGTAGGAGGTGTAGGGTAGTGTGTTGTAGTAGGTGGGGGATGATATGAGGATGAAGGATGAGTAGTTGAGGAATAGTGTGTAGGAGGAGGCTGAGAGGTGTAATGTGGAGGAGGAGCCTGGGAGGCTGTTGCTGTAGGAGGTGGATAGTGCCTCTGAGGGGGTTGGTAAGTCGGAGGGGGTGCTTGAGGTGGAGCTTGTGGTGGTGGCGGCCCTTGTGTAGCGGATGATGGGTATGTATATGAGTAGCGCTGGGTAGCAGCAGCAGCGGCAGCAGCAGCAGCGGCGGCAGCAGCAGCAGCAGCAGCAGCAGTGGATGTTCCTTGGGAAGAACTCTGGGAAGTGTAAGATGAAGGATAACTTGGATACTGGTATGGGTACTGATAAGGTTGCGATGGGGTAGTACTTTCTGTCTTGGCTGGGGAAGATTTTACTTCTTCTTTCTTAGGTTTTTTCGCTGGTGGTGGTGCTGTGGTTGGTGTCTGTGTTGGTGTTGATGGTCGTCTTGGGGTTCCTGGTGTAGTGACAGGGGTCTCTCCAGAACTTGATACTGGTTCAGTTCTATTGGGTGAGTACAGGTCCAGAACTTGGTGGCAGATATCTGAAAAACACACGAGTTACAAAGTAAAAGTTCAGAATATGGTGAAAGACGTCAGAAAGAAGTTCAGAGTAATGGTCAAGAAGTTTCCAAAAAGTGTCCTACACAGAAAACCATAATATATGATTACCCAGTAAGACCATCTCAATTCATTTTGTCATGCAAGGTACCAACTTTGGTAATTATATTTCAGAATCACTTACATGAATGTTAAATATTCTACAAATATTTAGCAAAAACTTGCAACCATCCAATAGCTAAAGAAGCTCATTTAATTAAATTCTTCTGTCATAATGTAAATTCAATGTTGACTAAATTACCATTTTAATATATCCATCAGTAAGATAATAATCACCCCTGGGGAGAAAGAATTCTACCCATGTATTCTCAGTGTGTCACAAAAGGAGACTAAGAAGGGTGGGAGCAAGAGGTTGGAAACTCTGCCCTTCCTGTATTTCAGTTTCTATAAAGACAGAAGAAACAAAGCAACAAAGCAGGGCATATTTATTCCCCTGAAGGCTCTGGCTGGGGTATCTGAATGTGTGTAGATGTAACCAAGACAAGAAAGGAGAGATAGATAGTATGTCTGAGGAAAGGAACCTGGATGTTCTAGCTCTGATTGAAACAAGGCCCAAGGGTAAGGGGGAAGAACAGCAGAGGATTGTCTTTATGGTAAAGTTAGAGGTTAGCGTGAGGGCAAGAGATAAGGAAAGGATAGCACCACTGTTGGAGCAGGAGTTGTGGGAATATGTGAAAGAGTGTAAAGAAGTGAATGCCAGACTGACGTGGGTAAAAATGAAAGTGGATTATGAGAGATTGGTGATTAGTAGTGCTTATGTGCCTGGCCATAAGAAGAATTATGAAGAAAGGGAAGTCTCATATTTTCTCTCAATCATTCCACTACTCCAGCTAGATTTTACTCATTATTTTTCACATTCAGATCTTTGATCTGAAGACAAAAATTCATGCAACTGATTTTGACAACACAATCATATAAAAAATAAAAAGAGGTTTGCACTGCATGTGGCAAAGGTATTATCAAAACATTCAGAATGACACAAAGAACACCCTGCTAAAAGGCCTTTAGTTTTTATTGTAAATAATAGCTGTACACATTTACAAATGAGTACTGTACCTTCTAACAAGTCCATGGAGATGCCTTCAACATACATGTCCCACCAACGTTGGTGCTTCGGTATTCTCCCCGTCCAATCAGTCACTTCAAATTTACTTAGCTTTCCTGCTAGGTACATAAGGGCAATGGCTATAATTTCTGGTTCCCACTGAAGACACAGTGTTGTACACAAGCTGAAAGAGTCAGGACACATTAACCGTGAGAACAAAGACAAAAGGTTATATAAATTACCAATATAATATCGCTTCAGTCTCCAAAGGACACTACACAAGATATCAAAACATTATCATATATTTCCTCTCAAATTCAAGATGAAACTAATTCATATACAATTCTTTCCAAAACTTAAAAAAGATCTTCACTATCAGGCTTTACATTTCACTTTTCACTCAGCCTATATAGTTATCTTATCATCATCAACTCCATTCCCCATTCCATGGAGTGGATCAGTTGCAGTCACATACAAAACTTCATTTAAACTCCTGTTCAAAACTACATAAAACTCAAATGAGATACTACACCCTCATCTATATTTAGGATACCCAGCTAAATTCTTCGGTTCATAGTCACAGCTGTTCAACTGGAATTTCTCTAGATAAAAACAGGGAGCAGGGGGCTGGAAATCCTACCCTCTCACTTCTAATTTTCTAAATGAGGGACAGAGAAGGGGGCCAAGTGAGGATATTTCCTCTAAGGCTCAGTCCTCTTTTCTTAACACTACCTCGCTAACATGGGAAATGGTGAATATGTACGAAAAAAAGTGTGTATCTCAAGTATCATCCTTTTCTGAACATGATTCTTCTTGGGAGGTGGGTTTATATAACATGATACATCCCAGGAATCAGGAATTTTTGTGCTCTATATGTTTTGATATGCAGTACGGATTATCACCCAATGAGCTTTAGCCGCTTACAGCCGTATATCAAACTCCCTGCAAGCATGCACAATTTTTGTCTTGTTTGTCTGGAATTTTAAGTATGGGTTTTAGTGGGCAAATGATGGTTGAGGTGGAGATCAGATGTCAGATCATGGTAGGCAGAAGAAGATTTGAGTATAAGAGCTTTAAAAGTGATGGTTATGACTTGAAAACTGATGGCTTTGGCTTTCATGACTGTGTCAGCAGACTAAAAGGATAACACAACCTAAAAACTAACAAAGTACCCAGTATCAGGTAGTATTTACCCTAATGAGCTAGTGTGAAGTCAAGTCCACAACTTCCCCTCAAAGGTGCAAGATACATTCTGCTAAGAGGGATCACTGCTTATCTAGTCTATTATAACAGTAGCTTAACATGAGCTAACAAACTTATCAGACTAATGTGCATACTGAGCAGAGGGGAAACTCTGACTAAACAGATTTATCCATTTGATGTGTACACTAAGCGGTAAGAAATACGGTACTATGATTAAATAACTACCAGCTGATACATACAGAATCTCTATACGAGTAGAATCTCAAAAATACCATTCCTTTAGATGTCTGCTGTTTCCTTCCTCAGTAAGGTAGCATCAAGAACAGATGATGGAGCCTTTAACCCTTATACAGCAGCATATGTCAGAAATGAAGCTCACCTAGTGCACAAAAAATTCTAAAAACTTCCTCTATTGGTGTACAGGGTGCTGAGTTGACAAGGACATGCCATGGGTGATGGCGTGAATGCTCCTTATCAATGTAAATATACAATGATTCTGGGCTTTTGCTTTGTGTGATTTCTTTCTACAAACACACATCAAACACTTAAAAGTCTTCCTTCCATCTATAATTTTACACATGCCACCCATATCATTTATAAATCACCTTACCAACTATGCATAATTTTATATACACATCATTTATAT
Organism: Panulirus ornatus; assembly: GCF_036320965.1. NCBI lineage: Eukaryota > Metazoa > Arthropoda > Malacostraca > Decapoda > Palinuridae > Panulirus > Panulirus ornatus. Next base: position 6,611,656 of record NC_092267.1, on the reverse strand, counting down.
GATGGGAGCGGGGGGGCTGGAAATCCTCCCCTCTCAATTTTTTTTTTTTTTTTTCCCAAAAGAAGGAACAGAGAAGGAGGCCAGGTGAGGATATTCCCTAAAAGGCCCAGTCCTCTGTTCTTAACGCTACCTCGCTAATGCGGGAAATGGCGAATAGTATGAAAGAAAGAATCATTTATATGAGTGAGGAGAGGCTGAAAAAGAGGATATGTGTCAGAAGTGGAGTAAACAAGGAAAAGGGAGAGGCTTAATTGGAGACAGAAGGATGGAGAAAGAAAGATTTTACATGATCAGGGCCTGGACATGCAGGAGGGTCAAAGGTGTGCATAGAATAGTGAAGTGGAGCAATGTGGTATAAAGGGAGTGATGTGCTGTCAATGGACTGAAGGACATACGAAGGTTTCAGTACATTACACAAGACAGGTAGAGAATGCAGGTGAGCAAATGAGGTCTTTTCATCATCCGTTCTTGGCACTACCTTGCTAACACAAGATACAATGAACAAGCATGAAAGAAAGAGAAAATCATCTAATAAATGTTTTGTACATTAACAGAGGATATATGATTCCAAAATGTATGATGCATGGGTACTGCAAATATTAAAGAAACCTTCCCCTATCACATCATTTAACATAGGTAGACAATCTAACAGCTTAAATGAAAATATCACGACTAAACATACCTGTCATTGACAAATGTCCAGGCCATCTGAACCATGTTGGGAAGCTTCTTCTTATCTCCTATCAAAAGGAAAAACGAATGAAGCATTCAATATTGACCAGTGTCAGAATATATAATTCTAAACCCCATTCAAGTATCTACTGCCTCCTCTATAAAATGACATAAACATTAAGCAAAGCTATCTCGATATTTGAAAAATGGCAAAGGACAATATGAAAGAGGGCTGCAAGGACATCTGAATGTAATTAGCTTTACATCAAAAAAACAATTAAAACACTTGAAATTTACAGGATAAGCAATACAGTATTGTTGTATCTATTCAACAAATAAGTGGGATGAATATAAAAGCTTAATCAATATAGTCACACTTAACTAATTCAATATTGTCTTGTTCATTAACATGATTCATGGTATTTCTTTTATTTCTGTATAGTGTTTGTTCATTTTCTGGTGACCTATCTAAGAGAAATAATGAGATACTTAAATTATTCTTTTATATCCAATCACTGTTCCCCATTATGTAATGTAGCACTGGGAATGCACAAAACTCAGCCTCATTTATTAATGTCCACTCTCTAGCTGTCATGCATACTGCACTGAAAACTGAGTCCCCTCTTCATAGTCAAGCCCCACAGACCTTTCTGTGGTTTGCTCTAACTGCTTCATATGCTCTAGTTCAGCCCACTGCACACCACAGTGCTACAGTTCTCTCTATCCCAGGCACAGATATCACCCTCCTGTTTGATCAGGCCCCAGTGACTCAAAATCTCTTTCACACCATCCTTCTGCTTCCTTATTCTCCTCTTACCCCTTGTTCCCTCCATTTCTGATAAGTGTATCTACTTAGTCTCCTTTCACTCATCCTCTCTATGTTTTCACGTCATTTCAGCATACCCTGTACAGCTCTCTCAATCATTCTCTGCTTACTACCACAACTCTCTCTTACACTCATTTATTACACATTCAAGCTCCCCACACCACATATTGTCCTCAGGCATTTCATATCCAACACAATTCACTCTCTCCTGTTCTTTTATGTTTAGGGCCTTACTAACATCCATACAGCACCATCTGGACTGCAACACCATCAAAGTTACTATCTTTAAACATACAAACAATGACCTTTCTTTTCATACATTCCCAAGTGCACTGACCCCATGGTTCACCTTAACTCCCACTGTTACATCTACCATCATATGCACTTCAAGGTATCAAAATACTTCACTTCTTTGGTTCTCTCCATCCAAACACACACTCAGACCAACCTGTCTCATCCCCCTGCTAAAACTTATAACCTTACATGTATTCATATCAACTCTCAGTTTATGTCTTTCACACACTCTCCCAAACTTGCACACCAGCTTCTGCAGCTTCTCACTTGCATCTATCACAAGGCCATATCAAACGCAAACAGCACCCATCTCACTACTCAGAGCAACATCACCCTAAGCATACTAAAGACATGCCCCTCTCTTCAAGACCCCTCACATTTCTTCAAAACCCTTATATTAACCTCCTTTACAACTCCATCCATAAAGATTAAACAGACACGGTGATGCAGATCTCCCTTCATTTGGGATCACTTACACTCCTCCCTGCTTGCTCACACTCCCTTACTTTCCTGATTAAAAACCCACTGCATCTAGTAGATTCTATCCTACACCATTTACCTGTAGCACCTTCCATGAGGCATTTTCATAAACCATATAAATCACTTTCTTCAGATCCATAAATGCCACATGAAAATCCTTCCCTTTCTCTAAGTATTCCTGACACAAATTCTCTCAAGCAAAGACCTGGTCCACATATCCTCCACCACTCCGAAAGCCACACTATTCATCATCTGGCTGATGCACTGTGCATGCCACCACCCTCAAAAGTATCATTCTCCCATACAACTTACAATGCATACTCAACAGCCTTATACCTTTGTAATTCAAGCTTTCATTTTTGTCTTCCTTATCTTTCTACTGCCCATACTGATGTGGGAGCTGGTCATACCCTCAGACATGCAGAGTTTCACTTTTAGTTTTTCTAATCCTTCTGTAATCCTAGCCTGTCCCTATGAAGAATAAATGTACCCACAAAATTTCATCTTAACAGACCCACCCATACGAGTTTGGGTGCTGGACACACCCTCAGACAAACAATTGTGCTCTTTTTTTTTAATTCAACTGTTACCACACTGTGTTTCAAGGAGCCCTGAAAAAGCTGATACATTTCTCATCAGTTGGCCCACCCATATGGATATGGGAGCTAGACATACTCTCAGACATTCATAACTTTTATTTCAAACATGATTATAATGCTATACTTACCCTTCAGGCATTTTGCATATTTGAGAAGGTAAGTGTATGGATGCTCAACAATGAAGTCAAACTTAATAGTCTGCAACAGGATTCACTCCAAAGTCATCACCTGTAGATTGTGCAATGTTAAAAAGTTTGAGTATCTACTGCATAACAGCTACTTTTATAATAACAAAAACAAAAAATTCATCTGGTAACGTGAAAAACTAACTAATTTACTGTCATGATAAAAGTTGCATATCTGATCTGCTGTGTTGAACTATGTTTTTGTTTTGAAAGAGAAAAAATGAAAGTGACTAAATATATATATATATATATATATATTGGGAATACTTCCCACGCATTCCTCACGTGTCGTAGAAGGCAACTAAAGGGGACGGAAGCGGGGGCCAGAAACCCTCCCCTCCTTGTATTTTAACTTTCTAAAAGGGGAAACAGAAGAAGGAGTCATGCGAGGAGTGCTCATCCTCCTCGAAGGCTCAGATTGGGGTGTCTAAATGTGTGTGGATGTAACCGAGAAAAAAAGAGAGATAGGTAGTATGTTTGAGGAAAGGAACCTGGATGTTTTGGCTCTGAGTGAAACGAAGCTCAAGGGTAAAGGGGAAGAGTGGTTTGGGAATGTCTTGGGAGTAAAGTCAGGGGTTAGTGAGAGGACAAGAGCAAGGGAAGGAGTAGCACTACTCCTGAATCAGGAGTTGTGGGAGTATGTGATAGAGTGTAAGAAAGTAAATTCTAGATTGATATGGGTAAAACTGAAAGTTGATGGAGAGAGATGGGTGATTATTGGTGCATATGCACCTGGGCATGAGAAGAAAGATCATGAGAGGCAAGTGTTTTGGGAGCAGCTGAATGAGTGTGTTACTGGTTTTGATGCAAAAGACCGGGTTATAGTGATGGGTGATTTGAATGCAAAGGTGAGTAATGTGGCAGTTGAGGGAATAATTGGTATACATGGAGTGTTCAGTGTTGTAAATGGAAATGGTGAAGAGCTTGTAGATTTATGTGCTGAAAAAGGACTGGTGATTGGGAATACCTGCTTTAAAAAGCGAGATATACACAAGTATACGTATGTAAGTAGGAGAGATGGCCAGAGAGCGTTATTGGATTACGTGTTAATTGATAGACGCACGAAAGAGAGACTTAGGATATTAATGTGCTGGGAGGTGCAACTGGAGGGATGTGTGATCATTATCTTGTGGAGGCGAAGGTGAAGATTTGTGGGGGTTTTCAGAGAAGAAGAGAGAATGTTGGGGTGAAGAGAGTGGTGAGAGTAAGTGAGCTTGGGAAGGAGACTTGTGTGAGGAAGTACCAGGAGAGACTGAGTACATAATGGAAAAAGGTGAGAAGAAAGGAGGTAAGGGGAGTGGGGGAGGAATGGGATGTATTTAGGGAAGCAGTGATGGCTTGAACAAAAGATGCTTGTGGCATGAGAAGCGTGGGAGGTGGGTTGATTAGAAAAGGTAGTGAGTGGTGGGATGAAGAAGTAAGATTATTAGTGAAAGAGAAGAGAGAGGCATTTGAACGATTTCTGCAGGGAAAAAATGCAAATGAGTGGGAGAGGTATAAAAGAAAGAGGCAGGAGGTCAAGAGAAAGGTGCAAGAGGTGAAAAAGAGGGCAAATGAGAGTTGGGGTGAGAGAGTATCATTAAATTTCAGGGAGAATAAAAAGATGTTTTGGAAGGAGGTAAATAAAGTGCGTAAGACAAGGGAGCAAATGGGAACTTCAGTGAAAGGGGCTAATGGGGAGGTGATAACAAGTAGTGGTGATGTGAGAAGGAGATGGAGTGAGTATTTTGAAGGTTTGTTGAATGTGTTTGATGATAGAGTGGCAGATATAGGATGTTTTGGTCGAGGTGGTGTGCAAAGTGAGAGGGTTAGGGAAAATGATTTGGTAAATAGAGAGGAGGTAGTAAAAGCTTTACGGAAGATGAAAGCCGGCAAGGCAGCAGGTTTGGATGGTATTGCGGTGGAATTTATTGAAAAAGGGGGTGACTGTATTGTTGACTGGTTGGTAAGGTTATTTAATGTATGTATGATTCATGGTGAGGTGCCTGAGGATTGGCGGAATGCTTGCATAGTGCCATTGTACAAAGGCAAAGGGGATAAGAGTGAGTGCTCAAATTACAGAGGTATAAGTTTGTTGAGTATTCCTGGTAAATTATATGGGAGGGTATTGATTGAGAGGGTGAAGGCATGTACAGAGCATCAGATTGGGGAAGAGCAGTGTGGTTTCAGAAGTGGTAGAGGATGTGTGGATCAGGTGTTTGCTTTGAAGAATGTATGTGAGAAATACTTAGAAAAGCAAATGGATTTGTATGTAGCATTTATGGATCTGGAGAAGGCATATGATAGAGTTGATAGAGATGCTCTGTGGAAGGTATTAAGAATATATGGTGTGGGAGGCAAGTTGTTAGAAGCAGTGAAAAGTTTTTATCGAGGATGTAAGGCATGTGTACATGTAGGAAGAGAGGAAAGTGATTGGTTCTCAGTGAATGTAGGTTTGCAGCAAGGGTGTGTGATGTCTCCATGGTTGTTTAATTTGTTTATGGATGGGGTTGTTAGGGAGGTGAATGCGAGAGTTTTGGAAAGAGGGGCAAGTATGAAGTCTGTTGGGATGAGAGAGCTTGGGAAGTGAGTCAGTTGTTGTTTGCTGATGATACAGCGCTGGTGGCTGATTCATGTGAGAAACTGCAGAAGCTGGTGACTGAGTTTGGTAAAGTGTGTGAAAGAAGAAAGTTAAGAGTAAATGTGAATAAGAGCAAGGTTATTAGGTACAGTAGGGTTGAGGGTCAAGTCAATTGGGAGGTAAGTTTGAATGGAGAAAAACTGGAGGAAGTAAAGTGTTTTAGATATCTGGGAGTGGATCTAGCAGCGGATGGAACCATGGAAGCGGTAGTGGATCATAGGGTGGGGGAGGGGGCGAAAATTCTGGGAGCCTTGAAGAATGTGTGGAAGTCGAGAACATTATCTCGGAAAGCAAAAATGGGTATGTTTGAAGGAATAGTGGTTCCAACAATGTTGTATGGTTGCGAGGCGTGGGCTATGGATAGAGTTGTGCGCAGGAGGATGGATGTGCTGGAAATGAGATGTTTGAGGACAATGTGTGGTGTGAGGTGGTTTGATCGAGTAAGTAACGTAAGGGTAAGAGAGATGTGTGGAAATAAAAAGAGCGTGGTTGAGAGAGCAGAAGAGGGTGTTTTGAAATGGTTTGGGCACATGGAGAGAATGAGTGAGGAAAGATTGACCAAGAGGATATATGTGTCGGAGGTGGAGGGAATGAGGAGAAGTGGGAGACCAAACTGGAGGTGGAAAGATGGAGTGAAAAAGATTTTGTGTGATCGGGGCCTGAACATGCAGGAGGGTGAAAGGAGGGTAAGGAATAGAGTGAATTGGATCGATGTGGTATACCGGGGTTGACGTGCTGTCGGTGGATTGAATCAGGGCATGTGAAGCGTCTGGGATAAACCATGGAAAGCTGTGTAGGTATGTATATTTGCGTGTGTGGACGTATGTATATACATGTGTATGGGGGTGGGTTGGGCCATTTCTTTTGTCTGTTTCCTTGCGCTACCTTGCAAACGCGGGAGACAGCGACAAAGCAAAAAAAAAAAAAAAAAAAAAAAAGTTTCTGAAAATAAAACACTCAAGTAATGCTCCAAATCAGACACTGTAACTCTTACTGTCTTTTCTAAACTTTATGTAGCAGTGAAGAACAAAATCACTCAATATCCAAAGCCACTTTCAATGCATAGCTAAATGAGTATCTTCCTCTGGTTATGGTCGCTGGGATGGATTAATGTGGAAGCAAATACATACAGTGCTCAGCTTTCCAGCAACTGAATATAAACATGAAACCCAAACTATCACATATGACTGAAAAACATTAAAATTGCAATAAATATTAGCTGCTATGGGAAATTAGGTGAGAATTTTATAGATTTTGCTTGATGTGATAAGATCACGAAATGTCATAATAAAAAAAAAAGTAACAGAAAAAACAGTGTATGCCTTGTAATGTTCTAATGAGCTGCTAAAACAATGTTTGAACAGTTTTTTTTACAGCCAATCATCAACAATTTGGTCTCACAAACTGATAGACATCTTACATAGCAATCAAATAAAGTTGAGGAACTATTTCTTCCTTATGAAATGAAGGAAAATCATAATAGAATAATAAAGAAACCAAGAAACATGTGATATAAGCCTGAACTTAATCAGAGACAAATAAGAAATTTGTGGTGGTACCATAATGGTAACATAACAGCACGCATTTAAAGCAACACGTTGTTGACATTTCCTCAGGTAATGGTGCCACCTTATTGTATACATAATGTTTTGATGATATATATATCAAGAACAAGTCTGTTCAGTTCCACATATCTCTAGTGCTTCTGAAGATATGTGGAAATAAGTGTTTCATTTAATTTATCCCCACATTTTCCGTAATCTTCATGGCCCTTCTCACTATTACATATTCATTATCAATCCATTAATCAATGTCACTATGTTTCATCAATACCCTTCTAAAACACTTGCGCTGGGCATTAACAGCCAACTGACATGCTTTTCTTCCACTTCCATACGTTAGTTCTGTTGCATGTTTATAAGGTCTATCATTACAAAAGAGTGAGGTACTACGTTTCACACATTAGATTCACGATACCAATAAACCAAAGCTGTACAATGTAGCAACACCATCAAATAAATGTATTTCATTAATATTTGTAAGGTTATCAGGCGGTGGCCTAAATCCAATGGGGGCCGAATGGTACCAATGAAGCTGAGGACAGCGGCCAGTCAGAACCATCGGCATCAACCAAGACAATAGTAACCTTTCACTAAGGCATAACCCTGTCTGTCTATAGGAGGTTTTTCAGTCCGCATTGGGTGACACAGACAGTGCCAGAGAGACTTAGTCTTAGAACAATAAAACCGGAAGGTGTAAAGAAATTTCTCGCTCGAGGGATGAAACTTGACGTCAACTATGGCATAAAGCCCAAATAACCAACTAACCTCAAGGTTCAGTTACAGTCAGCATTGGCCTCCATGGATCCCCATAGGTATTAGACTGTGTGGTGACTGTTTATTATCGACTTTGTCCTGAGTGGTGACTGTTTATTATCGACTTTGTCCTGAGTGGTGACTGTTTATTATCGACTTTGTCCTGTGTGGCGACTGTTTACTATCGACTTTGTCCTGTGTGGCGACTGTTTACTATCGACTTTGTCCTGTGTGGTGACTGTTTACTATCGACTTTGCCCTGTGTGGTGACTGTTTACTATCGACTTTGTCCTGTGTGGTGACTGTTTACTATCGACTTTGCCCTGTGTGGCGACTGTTTACTATCGACTTTGTCCTGAGTGGTGACTGTTTATTATCGACTTTGTCCTGTGTGGTGACTGTTTACTATCGACTTTGTCCTGTGTGGTGACTGTTTACTATCGACTTTGCCCTGTGTGGTGACTGTTTACTATCGACTTATTCCTGTGTGGCGACTGTTTACTATCGACTTTGTCCTGTGTGGTGACTGTTTACTATCGACTTTGTCCTGTGTGGCGACTGTTTACTATCGACTTTGTCCTGTGTGGTGACTGTTTACTATCGACTTTGTCCTGTGTGGCGACTGTTTACTATCGACTTTGTCTTGTGTGGCAACTGTTTACTATCGACTTTGTCCTGTGTGGTGACTGTTTACTATCGACTTTGTCCTGTGTGGTGACTGTTTACTATCGACTTTGTCCTGTGTGGTGACTGTTTACTATCGACTTTGTCCTGTGTGGCGACTGTTTACTATGAGGTGCCGGTCGCACTTGGGGGCCCTTATTCCAAGTCTACATTCACAGGCTCATTTACCTACGAGCGGTTAGTTTAGGGTGGATTTGGACCTGGATGAGCGAAATGGATACAAATTAGAACTCAACTTGATTGCGCTGGGTGACGTGCGGTTATGCCCGATCACTTTGTAAAGGCCATGGGAGAACGGTGCCTCGTCAAGATGCAAAGACAGAAAACCACGACATCTACATTTCTTTAATAGCCTATGGCTTTAGTTCACTTACTACCTATACATCACATCACTCGCCATGTAATTTGTATTAAGAAACTGGAAAACAGATCCATTACCTTGGTTATTTTGAGAAGGGGATGAAATTCTCCGGCCAGCCAGCGTGTGTTGTTATGTTTGGGTCAGCTGGCCTTGAACGACGAGCCTAAATTATTTCTTTATTTATATATTACAATGATATAATAAACCTTCAAAATGTATCTATCAAGATTCTACAATTTATTTATTATAAGGAAAATTATAAAAACTCCTTTATATGGGTTATTTAGCTTTCGTCTCTTATTAAGGAATTTACTATCTTACCATTGTAGATAAAGATGATTGGTAGTCGTATCCCTCCACCGCTCTCAATACTCTAAACATATTTCATAAAACGGTGTCAATAATGTTTTTGTTAAAGTAAATAACCAATTTGTAATTGCGTATCTGCTTATGTATTAGTTTATGACAAGTAATGTCTTCGCACGAGCCAAATTCCTTGGTGCTGTCCTCTTTCACAGTTTCATAACTCAATTTATTCTATCCATACACTCTTCTTACTAGATAATTACTTGTCTAGATTATTTATATCATTTTTTTCTTATAAAAGTTCATGATAAGGCTGTACGCTGTTTATTAAACTGGGTTAGAAGCCTTAAAGATTCTGATCAAGTTACCCTTTACTCGTCTCTCATCCCTAGTGGACACATTTATGGCCTCTTATCTCTCACTGTAGCTCGGCTATCATCCTGGTATCATCTACCTTGCCTTCTTCTAGACCCCCTCTATCTCTTCCTCTAATTTTGGCCCTAAGTTATGAGCAGTTGATTTGAATACTTTCTTCTTCATCTATTTTAACAAGTTGACTATACACTTTGGACTCCTCTTAAGTCCTTGAAACACAGATATATTCCTGAAACTTTATTTCCCTCTGGATAATATTCATATCAAAGCATTCTTTCACAATGTCCCAATGACTTTACTCTCCATTTACTCAGGTTCAGTTTCGTCAAAATATTCTAAACCTCTTGTTCAGTTGTGGTCGAGGGAAGGTATAGGGGAAGAAAAAAGGAGTTTTGAAAGCATTGAATAGGGACAGAGTGAGGAAAGGGAAAGTACAGGGAAAGGCTTTCTTGTTCCTTTATCGTGAGGGAGGCAGTAAGCTCTTGGTTGAGTTTTACCACTTTACTCTCCATTTACTCAGGTTCAGTTTCGTTAAAATATTCCAGACCAATTGTTCAGTTGTGGTCGAGGGAAGGTATAGGGGAAAAAGGAGTTTTGAAAGCATTGAATAGGGTCAGAATGAGAAAAGGGAAACTACAGGGAGGGAGTAAGCACTTGGTTGAGTTGTACTGGAGGAGGTGTACTAGAGTTTACTGTAACCATTGCAAGTGTTAGGTGACAGAAAAGGTTGTGAATGTCCCCTTGTTAGCAGAGGAAAAGGTTGTGATTGTCCCCTTGTTAGCAGAGGAAAAGGTTGTGATTGTCCCCTTGTTAGCAGAGGAAAAGGTTGTGATTGTCCTCTTGTTAGCAGAGGAAAAGGTTGTGATTGTCCTCTTGTTAGCAGAGGAAAAGGTTGTGATTGTCCTCTTGTTAGCAGAGGAAAAGGTTGTGATTGTCCCCTTGTTAGCAGAGGAAAAGGTTGTGATTGTCCTCTTGTTAGCAGAGGAAAAGGTTGTGATTGTCCTCTTGTTAGCAGAGGAAAAGGTTGTGATTGTCCCCTTGTTAGCAGAGGAAAAGGTTGTAATTGTCCCCTTGTTAGCAGAGGAAAAGGTTGTGATTGTCCTCTTGTTAGCAGAGGAAAAGGTTGTGATTGTCCTCTTGTTAGCAGAGGAAAAGGTTGTGATTGTCCTCTTGTTAGCAGAGGAAAAGGTTGTGATTGTCCCCTTGTTAGCAGAGGAAAAGGTTGTGATTGTCCTCTTGTTAGCAGAGGAAAAGGTTGTAATTGTCCCCTTGTTAGCAGAGGAAAAGGTTGTAATTGTCCTCTTGTTAGCAGAGGAAAAGGTTGTGATTGTCCCCTTGTTAGCAGAGGAAAAGGTTGTGATTGTCCTCTTGTTAGCAGAGGAAAAGGTTGTGATTGTCCTCTTGTTAGCAGAGGAAAAGGTTGTGATTGTCCTCTTGTTAGCAGAGGAAAAGGTTGTGATTGTCCCCTTGTTAGCAGAGGAAAAGGTTGTGATTGTCCTCTTGTTAGCAGAGGAAAAGGTTGTGATTGTCCCCTTGTTAGCAGAGGAAAAGGTTGTGATTGTCCTCTTGTTAGCAGAGGAAAAGGTTGTGATTGTCCCCTTGTTAGCAGAGGAAAAGGTTGTGATTGTCCCCTTGTTAGCAGAGGAAAAGGTTGTGATTGTCCTCTTGTTAGCAGAGGAAAAGGTTGTGATTGTCCCCTTGTTAGCAGAGGAAAAGGTTGTGATTGTCCCCTTGTTAGCAGAGGAAAAGGTTGTGATTGTCCTCTTGTTAGCAGAGGAAAAGGTTGTGATTGTCCCCTTGTTAGCAGAGGAAAAGGTTGTGATTGTCCCTTGTTAGCAGAGGAAAAGGTTGTGATTGTCCCCTTGTTAGCAGAGGAAAAGGTTGTGATTGTCCTCTTGTTAGCAGAGGAAAAGGTTGTGATTGTCCCTTGTTAGCAGAGGAAAAGGTTGTGATTGTCCTCTTGTTAGCAGAGGAAAAGGTTGTGATTGTCCTCTTGTTAGCAGAGGAAAAGGTTGTGATTGTCCCCTTGTTAGCAGAGGAAAAGGTTGTGATTGTCCTCTTGTTAGCAGAGGAAAAGGTTGTGATTGTCCTCTTGTTAGCAGAGGAAAAGGTTGTGATTGTCCTCTTGTTAGCAGAGGAAAAGGTTGTGATTGTCCCCTTGTTAGCAGAGGAAAAGGTTGTGATTGTCCTCTTGTTAGCAGAGGAAAAGGTTGTGATTGTCCTCTTGTTAGCAGAGGAAAAGGTTGTGATTGTCCCCTTGTTAGCAGAGGAAAAGGTTGTGATTGTCCCCTTGTTAGCAGAGGAAAAGGTTGTGATTGTCCCCTTGTTAGCAGAGGAAAAGGTTGTGATTGTCCTCTTGTTAGCAGAGGAAAAGGTTGTGATTGTCCTCTTGTTAGCAGAGGAAAAGGTTGTGATTGTCCCCTTGTTAGCAGAGGAAAAGGTTGTGATTGTCCCCTTGTTAGCAGAGGAAAAGGTTGTGATTGTCCCCTTGCTAGCAGAGGAAAAGGTTGTGATTGTCCCCTTGTTAGCAGAAGAAAAGGTTGTGATTGTCCCCTTGTTAGCAGAGGAAAAGGTTGTGATTGTCCTCTTGTTAGCAGAGGAAAAGGTTGTGATTGTCCTCTTGTTAGCAGAGGAAAAGGTTGTGATTGTCCCCTTGTTAGCAGAGGAAAAGGTTGTGATTGTCCTCTTGTTAGCAGAGGAAAAGGTTGTGATTGTCCTCTTGTTAGCAGAGGAAAAGGTTGTGATTGTCCTCTTGTTAGCAGAGGAAAAGGTTGTGATTGTCCCCTTGTTAGCAGAGGAAAAGGTTGTGATTGTCCTCTTGTTAGCAGAGGAAAAGGTTGTGATTGTCCTCTTGTTAGCAGAGGAAAAGGTTGTGATTGTCCCCTTGTTAGCAGAGGAAAAGGTTGTGATTGTCCCCTTGTTAGCAGAGGAAAAGATTGTGATTGTCCCCTTGTTAGCAGAGGAAAAGGTTGTGATTGTCCTCTTGTTAGCAGAGGAAAAGGTTGTGATTGTCCCCTTGTTAGCAGAGGAAAAGGTTGTGATTGTCCCCTTGTTAGCAGAGGAAAAGGTTGTGATTGTCCCCTTGTTAGCAGAGGAAAAGGTTGTGATTGTCCCCTTGTTAGCAGAGGAAAAGGTTGTTTTGTCCCCTTGTTAGCAGAGGAAAAGGTTGCTTTGTCCCCTTGTTAGCAGAGGAAGGAGTTGGGAAATACGCGTCTCAGAGCCAGTAGACTTGTCGACTGCTCCAGATGGCAAGATTGGGACTACCAGTACTCTTTTGGTGTTGATGTCAACCTTGTTATGCTCACAGGTCATGGTGTTGGACTAGTGGCAGCCTAGGTCAATGCCAGTGGCCAATGGGGTGTCACGAAAAAGCCGTTGATTGGTGGAAGTCATGATGTGAGGAGAGGGTTGACCTCCCAATTTAAAGGTTGGGGTCAGCGACCAGTGGGAAAGTCTACCTGGGTCACATGAGGCTAATGTATTTGAGACATCCATGAGTCGCTGTCAAAGAGATTTGTTGGACATATGTGCCACAAAACAATAGTACTATGCTATTCCCTAACTCGACCCTTTCTTTTTGATGAACATTAGGGCAACGGTGAGGTAAAGGCTTCTGTTGGATGGGCAGCTAGTGCTGGTAAGGTATGGGAGAGTAGCAGAAGGTCTGGTCAAATTTTATCAATGGTGGCTGTAGAATGCAAGAGACAAGAGGATAGACATTATTTTGTAGTTGTAAGATGCAGCTGGGCGAGTGGAAAGGAGGTATTATGACAACAGCAGGGCAAGGGGAATGTCGGGTTGAGGATGGAAGGATGGCAAATGTCAATGTGTGAACTATGTCCAGCTCTCTCTCTCTCAGTCATTCTGAGAGTCACTAGATTAATGGATATTCTTGAGTGTCGAATGTGTCCTTTGCTGTGATTTCTGACTGAGGATCACACTTGGGAAATGTGGAGAACACACAAATGCTTTAGTGGGAAAAGAGAAAGGTACAGCAGCTCGGGGCGAGATGCTGTAAGTGGTGCAGGGTTAGATGAGGTGAGTTGAGGCGAGTTAGGAGTCCTGTGGTGCTGGTGGCAATGCAAGAGTGGTGAGGTAAAGTGCCTCATGGCTCTGGGGAAAGGAGTCCAGGAGGAAAGATTGTCCCCTGGAACTTCTACAGGAGGAAGGTGCCGAGGTTATGCAGCAGGAGAGGAGGCGTTGAAGAGATCTAAATCCCCTTTGGCGTCTTCAAAGGCCTTTACAGGGGAATAGTGGCATCTGAAGGGAAAGAGACAATTTAAAAGTTTACTTAAAAGACCCTTTAGGGGTGCCAAAGTTCAATACAGTTGCATGGTGGCATACAAAAATTAAAAGACAAATCAAAAGTTAAATTCAAATCCCCTTTGGCGGCACCAAAGGCAATTACAGGGGCATAGAGGCATCCAAAAGCAAAGAAACAAATGGAAAGTTTTCTTTAATGCCACTTTGGGGATGCCAAAGGGCAAGAGAATTGCGTGGAGGCATCCAAAAATTTAGAGGAAAATTGAAGGATTAATCTAAATCCCCTTTGGCGTCTTCAAAGGCCGTTACAGGGGAATAGTGGCATCTAAAGGGAAAGAGACAATTTAAAAGTTTACTTAAAAGACCCTTTGGGGGTGCCAAAGTCCAATACAGTGGCATGGTGGCATCCAAAATATAAAAGACAAATCAAAAGTTAAATTCAAATCCCCTTTGGCGGCGCCAAAGGCAATTACAGGGGCATAGAGGCATCCACAAGCAAAGAAACAAAAGGAACGTTTAGTTTAATGTCTCTTTTGGGGGTGCTAAAGGTTAAGAGAGTGGCGGGGGAGGCATCCCAAAATATTGAGGGAAATTAAACGCTTTATATAAATCCCCTTTGGCGTCACCAAAGGCCTTTTCAAGGGAAAAGTGGCATCTGAAGGGATAGAGACAAATTGAAAGTTTACTTAAAAGACACTTTGGGGGTGCCAAAGTCCAATAGAGTGGTGTGGTGGTATCGAAAAACATAAAGACATATTAAAGGCTAAATTTAAATCCCCTTCGGCGGAGCCAAAGGATATTACAGGGGCATACAGACATCCAAAAGCAAAGAAACAAATGGAAAGTTTACTTTAATGCCACTTTGGGGGTGTCAAATGGCAAGAGAGTCGCGTGGAGGCATCCACAAATATAGAGAGAAATTGAAGGTTTAATATAAATCCCCTTTGGCGTCTTCAAAGGCTTTTACAGGGGATTAGAGGCATCTAAAGGGTAAAAGACAAATTGAAAGTTTACTTAAAAGATCCTTTGGGGGTGCCAAAGACCAATACAGTTGCAGGGTGGCATCCAAAAATAAAAAGACAAATCAAATGTTTGTTTTAAATCCCCTTTGACGCCGCCAAAGGCAATTACAGGGGCATAGAGGCATCAAAAGGGAAAGAAACATTTGGAAAGCTTACTTTAATGCCACTTTGGGGATGCCAAAGGGCAAGAGAATTGCGTGGGGGCATCCAAAAAATTAGAAGAAAATTGAAGGATTAATCTAAATCCCCTTTGGCGTCTTCAAAGGCCTTTTCAGAGGAATAGTGGCATCTGAAGGGAAAGAGACAAATTAAAAGTTTACTTAAAAGCCACTTTGGGGGTGCCAAAGGGCAAGAGAATTGCGGTGAGGCATCCTAGAATTTAGAGGAAAATTGAAGGATTAATCTAAATCCCCTTTGGCGTCTTCAAAGGCCTTTACAGTGGAATACTGGCATCTGAAGGGAAAGAAACAATTTAAAAGTTTACTTAAAAGACCGTTTAGGGGTGCCAAAGTCCAATACAGTTGCATGATGTCATCCAAAAATAAAAAAAAAATATGTGTTTAGTTTAAATCCCCTTTGGAGCCGCCAAAGGCAATTACATGGGCATAGAGGCATCAAAAGGGAAAGAAACATTTGGAAAGGTTACTTTAATGCCACTTTGGGGATGCCAAAGAGCAAGAGAATTCGGTGGAGGCATCCAAAAATTTAGAGGAAAAGTGAAGGATTAATCTAAATCCCCTTTGGCGTCTTCAAAGGCCTTTACAGGGGAATAGTGGCATCTGAAGGGAAAGAGACAAATCAAAAGTTTACTTAAAAGACGGTTTAGGGGTGCCAAAGTCCAATACAGTTGCATGATGTCATCCAAAAATAAAAAGACAAATTAACGGTTTAGTTTAAATCCCCTTTGGAGCCGCCAAGGGCAATTACAGGGGCATAGAGGCATCAAAAGGGAAAGAAACATTTGGAAAGCTTACTTTAATGCCACTTTGGGGATGCCAAAGGGCAAGAGAATTGCGGTGAGGCATCCAAAAATTTAGAGGAAAATTGAAGGATTAATCTAAATCCCCTTTGGCGTCTTCAAAGGCCTTTACAGGGGAATAATGGCATCTAAAGGGAAAGAGACAAATCAAAAGTTTACTTAAAAGACCAAAGTCCAATACAGTTGCATGATGTCATCCAAAAATAAAAAGACAAATTAACGGTTTACTTTAAATCCCCTTTGGAGCCGCCAAAGGCAATTACAGGGGCATAGAGGCATCAAAAGGGAAAGAAACATTTGGAAAGCTTACTTTAATGCCACTTTGGGGATGCCAAAGGGCAAGAGAATTGCGGTGAGGCATCCAAAAATTTAGAGGAAAATTGAAGGATTAATCTAAATCCCCTTTGGCGTCTTCAAAGGCCTTTACAGGGGAATAGTGGCATCTGAAGGGAAAGAGACAAATTAAAAGTTTACTTAAAAGACCGTTTAGGGGTGCCAAAGTCCAATACAGTTGCATGATGTCATCCAAAAATAAAAAGACAAATTAACGGTTTACTTTAAATCCCCTTTGGAGCCGCCAAAGGCAATTACAGGGGCATAGAGGCATCAAAAGGGAAAGAAACATTTGGAAAGCTTACTTTAATGCCACTTTGGGGATGCCAAAGGGCAAGAGAATTGCGGTGAGGCATCCAAAATTTAGAGGAAAATTGAAGGATTAATCTAAATCCCCTTTGGCGTCTTCAAAGGCCTTTACAGGGGAATACTGGCATCTGAAGGGAAAGAGACAAATTAAAAGTTTACTTAAAAGACCGTTTAGGGGTGCCAAAGTCCAATACAGTTGCATGATGTCATCCAAAAATAAAAAGACAAATTAACGGTTTACTTTAAATCCCCTTTGGAGCCGCCAAAGGCAATTACAGGGGCATAGAGGCATCAAAAGGGAAAGAAACATTTGGAAAGCTTACTTTAATGCCACTTTGGGGATGCCAAAGGGCAAGAGAATTGCGTGGAGGCATCCAAAAATTTAGAGGAAAATTGAAGGATTAATCTAAATCCCCTTTGGCGTCTTCAAAGGCCTTTACAGGGGAATACTGGCATCTGAAGGGAAAGAGACAAATCAAAAGTTTACTTAAAAGACCGTTTAGGGGTGCCAAAGTCCAATACAGTTGCATGATGTCATCCAAAAATAAAAAGACAAATTAACGGTTTACTTTAAATCCCCTTTGGAGCCGCCAAAGGCAATTACAGGGGCATAGAGGCATCAAAAGGGAAAGAAACATTTGGAAAGCTTACTTTAATGCCACTTTGGGGATGCCAAAGGGCAAGAGAATTGCGGTGAGGCATCCAAAAATTTAGAGGAAAATTGAAGGATTAATCTAAATCCCCTTTGGCGTCTTCAAAGGCCTTTACAGGGGAATACTGGCATCTGAAGGGAAAGAGACAAATTAAAAGTTTACTTAAAAGACCGTTTAGGGGTGCCAAAGTCCAATACAGTTGCATGATGTCATCCAAAAATAAAAAGACAAATTAACGGTTTACTTTAAATCCCCTTTGGAGCCGCCAAAGGCAATTACAGGGGCATAGAGGCATCAAAAGGGAAAGAAACATTTGGAAAGCTTACTTTAATGCCACTTTGGGGATGCCAAAGGGCAAGAGAATTGCGGTGAGGCATCCAAAAATTTAGAGGAAAATTGAAGGATTAATCTAAATCCCCTTTGGCGTCTTCAAAGGCCTTTACAGGGGAATACTGGCATCTGAAGGGAAAGAGACAAATCAAAAGTTTACTTAAAAGACCGTTTAGGGGTGCCAAAGTCCAATACAGTTGCATGATGTCATCCAAAAATAAAAAGACAAATTAACGGTTTACTTTAAATCCCCTTTGGAGCCGCCAAAGGCAATTACAGGGGCATAGAGGCATCAAAAGGGAAAGAAACATTTGGAAAGCTTACTTTAATGCCACTTTGGGGATGCCAAAGGGCAAGAGAATTGCGGTGAGGCATCCAAAAATTTAGAGGAAAATTGAAGGATTAATCTAAATCCCCTTTGGCGTCTTCAAAGGCCTTTACAGGGGAATACTGGCATCTGAAGGGAAAGAGACAAATCAAAAGTTTACTTAAAAGACCGTTTAGGGGTGCCAAAGTCCAATACAGTTGCATGATGTCATCCAAAAATAAAAAGACAAATTAACGGTTTACTTTAAATCCCCTTTGGAGCCGCCAAAGGCAATTACAGGGGCATAGAGGCATCAAAAGGGAAAGAAACATTTGGAAAGCTTACTTTAATGCCACTTTGGGGATGCCAAAGGGCAAGAGAATTGCGGTGAGGCATCCAAAAATTTAGAGGAAAATTGAAGGATTAATCTAAATCCCCTTTGGCGTCTTCAAAGGCCTTTACAGGGGAATACTGGCATCTGAAGGGAAAGAGACAAATTAAAAGTTTACTTAAAAGACCGTTTAGGGGTGCCAAAGTCCAATACAGTTGCATGATGTCATCCAAAAATAAAAGAGAAATTAACGGTTTACTTTAAATCCCCTTTGGAGCCGCCAAAGGCAATTACAGGGGCATAGAGGCATCAAAAGGGAAAGAAACATTTGGAAAGCTTACTTTAATGCCACTTTGGGGATGCCAAAGGGCAAGAGAATTGCGGTGAGGCATCCAAAAATTTAGAGGAAAATTGAAGGATTAATCTAAATCCCCTTTGGCGTCTTCAAAGGCCTTTACAGGGGAATACTGGCATCTGAAGGGAAAGAGACAAATTAAAAGTTTACTTAAAAGACCGTTTAGGGGTGCCAAAGTCCAATACAGTTGCATGATGTCATCCAAAAATAAAAAGACAAATTAACGGTTTACTTTAAATCCCCTTTGGAGCCGCCAAAGGCAATTACAGGGGCATAGAGGCATCAAAAGGGAAAGAAACATTTGGAAAGCTTACTTTAATGCCACTTTGGGGATGCCAAAGGGCAAGAGAATTGCGGTGAGGCATCCAAAAATTTAGAGGAAAATTGAAGGATTAATCTAAATCCCCTTTGGCGTCTTCAAAGGCCTTTACAGGGGAATACTGGCATCTGAAGGGAAAGAGACAAATTAAAAGTTTACTTAAAAGACCGTTTAGGGGTGCCAAAGTCCAATACAGTTGCATGATGTCATCCAAAAATAAAAAGACAAATTAACGGTTTACTTTAAATCCCCTTTGGAGCCGCCAAAGGCAATTACAGGGGCATAGAGGCATCAAAAGGGAAAGAAACATTTGGAAAGCTTACTTTAATGCCACTTTGGGGATGCCAAAGGGCAAGAGAATTGCGGTGAGGCATCCAAAAATTTAGAGGAAAATTGAAGGATTAATCTAAATCCCCTTTGGCGTCTTCAAAGGCCTTTACAGGGGAATACTGGCATCTGAAGGGAAAGAGACAAATTAAAAGTTTACTTAAAAGACCGTTTAGGGGTGCCAAAGTCCAATACAGTTGCATGATGTCATCCAAAAATAAAAAGAGAAATTAACGGTTTACTTTAAATCCCCTTTGGAGCCGCCAAAGGCAATTACAGGGGCATAGAGGCATCAAAAGGGAAAGAAACATTTGGAAAGCTTACTTTAATGCCACTTTGGGGATGCCAAAGGGCAAGAGAATTGCGGTGAGGCATCCAAAAATTTAGAGGAAAATTGAAGGATTAATCTAAATCCCCTTTGGCGTCTTCAAAGGCCTTTACAGGGGAATACTGGCATCTGAAGGGAAAGAGACAAATTAAAAGTTTACTTAAAAGACCGTTTAGGGGTACCAAAGTCCAATACAGTTGCATGATGTCATCCAAAAATAAAAAGACAAATTAACGGTTTACTTTAAATCCCCTTTGGAGCCGCCAAAGGCAATTACAGGGGCATAGAGGCATCAAAAGGGAAAGAAACATTTGGAAAGCTTACTTTAATGCCACTTTGGGGATGCCAAAGGGCAAGAGAATTGCGGTGAGGCATCCAAAAATTTAGAGGAAAATTGAAGGATTAATCTAAATCCCCTTTGGCGTCTTCAAAGGCCTTTACAGGGGAATACTGGCATCTGAAGGGAAAGAGACAAATTAAAAGTTTACTTAAAAGACCGTTTAGGGGTGCCAAAGTCCAATACAGTTGCATGATGTCATCCAAAAATAAAAAGACAAATTAACGGTTTACTTTAAATCCCCTTTGGAGCCGCCAAAGGCAATTACAGGGGCATAGAGGCATCAAAAGGGAAAGAAACATTTGGAAAGCTTACTTTAATGCCACTTTGGGGATGCCAAAGGGCAAGAGAATTGCGGTGAGGCATCCAAAAATTTAGAGGAAAATTGAAGGATTAATCTAAATCCCCTTTGGCGTCTTCAAAGGCCTTTACAGGGGAATACTGGCATCTGAAGGGAAAGAGACAAATTAAAAGTTTACTTAAAAGACCGTTTAGGGGTGCCAAAGTCCAATACAGTTGCATGATGTCATCCAAAAATAAAAAGACAAATTAACGGTTTACTTTAAATCCCCTTTGGAGCCGCCAAAGGCAATTACAGGGGCATAGAGGCATCAAAAGGGAAAGAAACATTTGGAAAGCTTACTTTAATGCCACTTTGGGGATGCCAAAGGGCAAGAGAATTGCGGTGAGGCATCCAAAAATTTAGAGGAAAATTGAAGGATTAATCTAAATCCCCTTTGGCGTCTTCAAAGGCCTTTACAGGGGAATACTGGCATCTGAAGGGAAAGAGACAAATTAAAAGTTTACTTAAAAGACCGTTTAGGGGTGCCAAAGTCCAATACAGTTGCATGATGTCATCCAAAAATAAAAAGACAAATTAACGGTTTACTTTAAATCCCCTTTGGAGCCGCCAAAGGCAATTACAGGGGCATAGAGGCATCAAAAGGGAAAGAAACATTTGGAAAGCTTACTTTAATGCCACTTTGGGGATGCCAAAGGGCAAGAGAATTGCGGTGAGGCATCCAAAAATTTAGAGGAAAATTGAAGGATTAATCTAAATCCCCTTTGGCGTCTTCAAAGGCCTTTACAGGGGAATACTGGCATCTGAAGGGAAAGAGACAAATTAAAAGTTTACTTAAAAGACCGTTTAGGGGTGCCAAAGTCCAATACAGTTGCATGATGTCATCCAAAAATAAAAAGACAAATTAACGGTTTACTTTAAATCCCCTTTGGAGCCGCCAAAGGCAATTACAGGGGCATAGAGGCATCAAAAGGGAAAGAAACATTTGGAAAGCTTACTTTAATGCCACTTTGGGGATGCCAAAGGGCAAGAGAATTGCGGTGAGGCATCCAAAAATTTAGAGGAAAATTGAAGGATTAATCTAAATCCCCTTTGGCGTCTTCAAAGGCCTTTACAGGGGAATACTGGCATCTGAAGGGAAAGAGACAAATTAAAAGTTTACTTAAAAGACCGTTTAGGGGTGCCAAAGTCCAATACAGTTGCATGATGTCATCCAAAAATAAAAAGACAAATTAACGGTTTACTTTAAATCCCCTTTGGAGCCGCCAAAGGCAATTACAGGGGCATAGAGGCATCAAAAGGGAAAGAAACATTTGGAAAGCTTACTTTAATGCCACTTTGGGGATGCCAAAGGGCAAGAGAATTGCGGTGAGGCATCCAAAAATTTAGAGGAAAATTGAAGGATTAATCTAAATCCCCTTTGGCGTCTTCAAAGGCCTTTACAGGGGAATACTGGCATCTGAAGGGAAAGAGACAAATTAAAAGTTTACTTAAAAGACCGTTTAGGGGTGCCAAAGTCCAATACAGTTGCATGATGTCATCCAAAAATAAAAAGACAAATTAACGGTTTACTTTAAATCCCCTTTGGAGCCGCCAAAGGCAATTACAGGGGCATAGAGGCATCAAAAGGGAAAGAAACATTTGGAAAGCTTACTTTAATGCCACTTTGGGGATGCCAAAGGGCAAGAGAATTGCGGTGAGGCATCCAAAAATTTAGAGGAAAATTGAAGGATTAATCTAAATCCCCTTTGGCGTCTTCAAAGGCCTTTACAGGGGAATACTGGCATCTGAAGGGAAAGAGACAAATTAAAAGTTTACTTAAAAGACCGTTTAGGGGTGCCAAAGTCCAATACAGTTGCATGATGTCATCCAAAAATAAAAAGACAAATTAACGGTTTACTTTAAATCCCCTTTGGAGCCGCCAAAGGCAATTACAGGGGCATAGAGGCATCAAAAGGGAAAGAAACATTTGGAAAGCTTACTTTAATGCCACTTTGGGGATGCCAAAGGGCAAGAGAATTGCGGTGAGGCATCCAAAAATTTAGAGGAAAATTGAAGGATTAATCTAAATCCCCTTTGGCGTCTTCAAAGGCCTTTACAGGGGAATACTGGCATCTGAAGGGAAAGAGACAAATTAAAAGTTTACTTAAAAGACCGTTTAGGGGTGCCAAAGTCCAATACAGTTGCATGATGTCATCCAAAAATAAAAAGACAAATTAACGGTTTACTTTAAATCCCCTTTGGAGCCGCCAAAGGCAATTACAGGGGCATAGAGGCATCAAAAGGGAAAGAAACATTTGGAAAGCTTACTTTAATGCCACTTTGGGGATGCCAAAGGGCAAGAGAATTGCGGTGAGGCATCCAAAAATTTAGAGGAAAATTGAAGGATTAATCTAAATCCCCTTTGGCGTCTTCAAAGGCCTTTACAGGGGAATACTGGCATCTGAAGGGAAAGAGACAAATCAAAAGTTTACTTAAAAGACCGTTTAGGGGTGCCAAAGTCCAATACAGTTGCATGATGTCATCCAAAAATAAAAAGAGAAATTAACGGTTTACTTTAAATCCCCTTTGGAGCCGCCAAAGGCAATTACAGGGGCATAGAGGCATCAAAAGGGAAAGAAACATTTGGAAAGCTTACTTTAATGCCACTTTGGGGATGCCAAAGGGCAAGAGAATTGCGGTGAGGCATCCAAAAATTTAGAGGAAAATTGAAGGATTAATCTAAATCCCCTTTGGCGTCTTCAAAGGCCTTTACAGGGGAATACTGGCATCTGAAGGGAAAGAGACAAATTAAAAGTTTACTTAAAAGACCGTTTAGGGGTGCCAAAGTCCAATACAGTTGCATGATGTCATCCAAAAATAAAAAGACAAATTAACGGTTTACTTTAAATCCCCTTTGGAGCCGCCAAAGGCAATTACAGGGGCATAGAGGCATCAAAAGGGAAAGAAACATTTGGAAAGCTTACTTTAATGCCACTTTGGGGATGCCAAAGGGCAAGAGAATTGCGGTGAGGCATCCAAAAATTTAGAGGAAAATTGAAGGATTAATCTAAATCCCCTTTGGCGTCTTCAAAGGCCTTTACAGGGGAATACTGGCATCTGAAGGGAAAGAGACAAATTAAAAGTTTACTTAAAAGACCGTTTAGGGGTGCCAAAGTCCAATACAGTTGCATGATGTCATCCAAAAATAAAAAGACAAATTAACGGTTTACTTTAAATCCCCTTTGGAGCCGCCAAAGGCAATTACAGGGGCATAGAGGCATCAAAAGGGAAAGAAACATTTGGAAAGCTTACTTTAATGCCACTTTGGGGATGCCAAAGGGCAAGAGAATTGCGGTGAGGCATCCAAAAATTTAGAGGAAAATTGAAGGATTAATCTAAATCCCCTTTGGCGTCTTCAAAGGCCTTTACAGGGGAATACTGGCATCTGAAGGGAAAGAGACAAATTAAAAGTTTACTTAAAAGACCGTTTAGGGGTGCCAAAGTCCAATACAGTTGCATGATGTCATCCAAAAATAAAAAGACAAATTAACGGTTTACTTTAAATCCCCTTTGGAGCCGCCAAAGGCAATTACAGGGGCATAGAGGCATCAAAAGGGAAAGAAACATTTGGAAAGCTTACTTTAATGCCACTTTGGGGATGCCAAAGGGCAAGAGAATTGCGGTGAGGCATCCAAAAATTTAGAGGAAAATTGAAGGATTAATCTAAATCCCCTTTGGCGTCTTCAAAGGCCTTTACAGGGGAATACTGGCATCTGAAGGGAAAGAGACAAATTAAAAGTTTACTTAAAAGACCGTTTAGGGGTGCCAAAGTCCAATACAGTTGCATGATGTCATCCAAAAATAAAAAGACAAATTAACGGTTTACTTTAAATCCCCTTTGGAGCCGCCAAAGGCAATTACAGGGGCATAGAGGCATCAAAAGGGAAAGAAACATTTGGAAAGCTTACTTTAATGCCACTTTGGGGATGCCAAAGGGCAAGAGAATTGCGGTGAGGCATCCAAAAATTTAGAGGAAAATTGAAGGATTAATCTAAATCCCCTTTGGCGTCTTCAAAGGCCTTTACAGGGGAATACTGGCATCTGAAGGGAAAGAGACAAATCAAAAGTTTACTTAAAAGACCGTTTAGGGGTGCCAAAGTCCAATACAGTTGCATGATGTCATCCAAAAATAAAAAGACAAATTAACGGTTTACTTTAAATCCCCTTTGGAGCCGCCAAAGGCAATTACAGGGGCATAGAGGCATCAAAAGGGAAAGAAACATTTGGAAAGCTTACTTTAATGCCACTTTGGGGATGCCAAAGGGCAAGAGAATTGCGGTGAGGCATCCAAAAATTTAGAGGAAAATTGAAGGATTAATCTAAATCCCCTTTGGCGTCTTCAAAGGCCTTTACAGGGGAATACTGGCATCTGAAGGGAAAGAGACAATTAAAAAGTTTACTTAAAAGACCGTTTAGGGGTGCCAAAGTCCAATACAGTTGCATGATGTCATCCAAAAATAAAAAGACAAATTAACGGTTTACTTTAAATCCCCTTTGGAGCCGCCAAAGGCAATTACAGGGGCATAGAGGCATCAAAAGGGAAAGAAACATTTGGAAAGCTTACTTTAATGCCACTTTGGGGATGCCAAAGGGCAAGAGAATTGCGGTGAGGCATCCAAAAATTTAGAGGAAAATTGAAGGATTAATCTAAATCCCCTTTGGCGTCTTCAAAGGCCTTTACAGGGGAATACTGGCATCTGAAGGGAAAGAGACAAATTAAAAGTTTACTTAAAAGACCGTTTAGGGGTGCCAAAGTCCAATACAGTTGCATGATGTCATCCAAAAATAAAAAGACAAATTAACGGTTTACTTTAAATCCCCTTTGGAGCCGCCAAAGGCAATTACAGGGGCATAGAGGCATCAAAAGGGAAAGAAACATTTGGAAAGCTTACTTTAATGCCACTTTGGGGATGCCAAAGGGCAAGAGAATTGCGGTGAGGCATCCAAAAATTTAGAGGAAAATTGAAGGATTAATCTAAATCCCCTTTGGCGTCTTCAAAGGCCTTTACAGGGGAATACTGGCATCTGAAGGGAAAGAGACAAATTAAAAGTTTACTTAAAAGACCGTTTAGGGGTGCCAAAGTCCAATACAGTTGCATGATGTCATCCAAAAATAAAAAGACAAATTAACGGTTTACTTTAAATCCCCTTTGGAGCCGCCAAAGGCAATTACAGGGGCATAGAGGCATCAAAAGGGAAAGAAACATTTGGAAAGCTTACTTTAATGCCACTTTGGGGATGCCAAAGGGCAAGAGAATTGCGGTGAGGCATCCAAAAATTTAGAGGAAAATTGAAGGATTAATCTAAATCCCCTTTGGCGTCTTCAAAGGCCTTTACAGGGGAATACTGGCATCTGAAGGGAAAGAGACAAATCAAAAGTTTACTTAAAAGACCGTTTAGGGGTGCCAAAGTCCAATACAGTTGCATGATGTCATCCAAAAATAAAAAGACAAATTAACGGTTTACTTTAAATCCCCTTTGGAGCCGCCAAAGGCAATTACAGGGGCATAGAGGCATCAAAAGGGAAAGAAACATTTGGAAAGCTTACTTTAATGCCACTTTGGGGATGCCAAAGGGCAAGAGAATTGCGGTGAGGCATCCAAAATTTAGAGGAAAATTGAAGGATTAATCTAAATCCCCTTTGGCGTCTTCAAAGGCCTTTACAGGGGAATACTGGCATCTGAAGGGAAAGAGACAAATTAAAAGTTTACTTAAAAGACCGTTTAGGGGTGCCAAAGTCCAATACAGTTGCATGATGTCATCCAAAAATAAAAAGACAAATTAACGGTTTACTTTAAATCCCCTTTGGAGCCGCCAAAGGCAATTACAGGGGCATAGAGGCATCAAAAGGGAAAGAAACATTTGGAAAGCTTACTTTAATGCCACTTTGGGGATGCCAAAGGGCAAGAGAATTGCGGTGAGGCATCCAAAAATTTAGAGGAAAATTGAAGGATTAATCTAAATCCCCTTTGGCGTCTTCAAAGGCCTTTACAGGGGAATATTGGCATGTGAAGGGAAAGAGACAAATTAAAAGTTTACTTAAAAGACCGTTTAGGGTACGAAAGTCCAATACAGTTGCATGATGTCATCTAAAATTAAAAAGACAAATTAACGGTTTACTTTAAATCCCCTTTGGAGCCGCCAAAGGCAATTACAGGGGCATAGAGGCATCAAAAGGGAAAGAAACATTTGGAAAGCTTACTTTAATGCCACTTTGGGGATGCCAAAGGGCAAGAGAATTGCGGTGAGGCATCCAAAAATTTAGAGGAAAATTGAAGGATTAATCTAAATCCCCTTTGGCGTCTTCAAAGGCCTTTACAGGGGAATACTGGCATCTGAAGGGAAAGAGACAATTAAAAGTTTACTTAAAAGACCGTTTAGGGGTACCTAAGTCCAATACAGTTGCATGATGTCATCCAAAAATAAAAAGACAAATTAACGGTTTACTTTAAATCCCCTTTGGAGCCGCCAAAGGCAATTACAGGGGCATAGAGGCATCAAAAGGGAAAGAAACATTTGGAAAGCTTACTTTAATGCCACTTTGGGGATGCCAAAGGGCAAGAGAATTGCGGTGAGGCATCCAAAAATTTAGAGGAAAATTGAAGGATTAATCTAAATCCCCTTTGGCGTCTTCAAAGGCCTTTACAGGGGAATACTGGCATCTGAAGGGAAAGAGACAAATCAAAAGTTTACTTAAAAGACCGTTTAGGGGTGCCAAAGTCCAATACAGTTGCATGATGTCATCCAAAAATAAAAAGACAAATTAACGGTTTACTTTAAATCCCCTTTGGAGCCGCCAAAGGCAATTACAGGGGCATAGAGGCATCAAAAGGGAAAGAAACATTTGGAAAGCTTACTTTAATGCCACTTTGGGGATGCCAAAGGGCAAGAGAATTGCGGTGAGGCATCCAAAAATTTAGAGGAAAATTGAAGGATTAATCTAAATCCCCTTTGGCGTCTTCAAAGGCCTTTACAGGGGAATACTGGCATCTGAAGGGAAAGAGACAAATTAAAAGTTTACTTAAAAGACCGTTTAGGGGTGCCAAAGTCCAATACAGTTGCATGATGTCATCCAAAAATAAAAAGACAAATTAACGGTTTACTTTAAATCCCCTTTGGAGCCGCCAAAGGCAATTACAGGGGCATAGAGGCATCAAAAGGGAAAGAAACATTTGGAAAGCTTACTTTAATGCCACTTTGGGGATGCCAAAGGGCAAGAGAATTGCGGTGAGGCATCCAAAAATTTAGAGGAAAATTGAAGGATTAATCTAAATCCCCTTTGGCGTCTTCAAAGGCCTTTACAGGGGAATACTGGCATCTGAAGGGAAAGAGACAAATTAAAAGTTTACTTAAAAGACCGTTTAGGGGTGCCAAAGTCCAATACAGTTGCATGATGTCATCCAAAAATAAAAAGACAAATTAACGGTTTACTTTAAATCCCCTTTGGAGCCGCCAAAGGCAATTACAGGGGCATAGAGGCATCAAAAGGGAAAGAAACATTTGGAAAGCTTACTTTAATGCCACTTTGGGGATGCCAAAGGGCAAGAGAATTGCGGTGAGGCATCCAAAAATTTAGAGGAAAATTGAAGGATTAATCTAAATCCCCTTTGGCGTCTTCAAAGGCCTTTACAGGGGAATACTGGCATCTGAAGGGAAAGAGACAAATTAAAAGTTTACTTAAAAGACCGTTTAGGGGTGCCAAAGTCCAATACAGTTGCATGATGTCATCCAAAAATAAAAAGACAAATTAACGGTTTACTTTAAATCCCCTTTGGAGCCGCCAAAGGCAATTACAGGGGCATAGAGGCATCAAAAGGGAAAGAAACATTTGGAAAGCTTACTTTAATGCCACTTTGGGGATGCCAAAGGGCAAGAGAATTGCGGTGAGGCATCCAAAAATTTAGAGGAAAATTGAAGGATTAATCTAAATCCCCTTTGGCGTCTTCAAAGGCCTTTACAGGGGAATACTGGCATCTGAAGGGAAAGAGACAAATTAAAAGTTTACTTAAAAGACCGTTTAGGGGTGCCAAAGTCCAATACAGTTGCATGATGTCATCCAAAAATAAAAAGACAAATTAACGGTTTACTTTAAATCCCCTTTGGAGCCGCCAAAGGCAATTACAGGGGCATAGAGGCATCAAAAGGGAAAGAAACATTTGGAAAGCTTACTTTAATGCCACTTTGGGGATGCCAAAGGGCAAGAGAATTGCGGTGAGGCATCCAAAAATTTAGAGGAAAATTGAAGGATTAATCTAAATCCCCTTTGGCGTCTTCAAAGGCCTTTACAGGGGAATACTGGCATCTGAAGGGAAAGAGACAAATTAAAAGTTTACTTAAAAGACCGTTTAGGGGTGCCAAAGTCCAATACAGTTGCATGATGTCATCCAAAAATAAAAAGAGAAATTAACGGTTTACTTTAAATCCCCTTTGGAGCCGCCAAAGGCAATTACAGGGGCATAGAGGCATCAAAAGGGAAAGAAACATTTGGAAAGCTTACTTTAATGCCACTTTGGGGATGCCAAAGGGCAAGAGAATTGCGGTGAGGCATCCAAAAATTTAGAGGAAAATTGAAGGATTAATCTAAATCCCCTTTGGCGTCTTCAAAGGCCTTTACAGGGGAATACTGGCATCTGAAGGGAAAGAGACAAATTAAAAGTTTACTTAAAAGACCGTTTAGGGGTGCCAAAGTCCAATACAGTTGCATGATGTCATCCAAAAATAAAAAGACAAATTAACGGTTTACTTTAAATCCCCTTTGGAGCCGCCAAAGGCAATTACAGGGGCATAGAGGCATCAAAAGGGAAAGAAACATTTGGAAAGCTTACTTTAATGCCACTTTGGGGATGCCAAAGGGCAAGAGAATTGCGGTGAGGCATCCAAAAATTTAGAGGAAAATTGAAGGATTAATCTAAATCCCCTTTGGCGTCTTCAAAGGCCTTTACAGGGGAATACTGGCATCTGAAGGGAAAGAGACAAATTAAAAGTTTACTTAAAAGACCGTTTAGGGGTGCCAAAGTCCAATACAGTTGCATGATGTCATCCAAAAATAAAAAGACAAATTAACGGTTTACTTTAAATCCCCTTTGGAGCCGCCAAAGGCAATTACAGGGGCATAGAGGCATCAAAAGGGAAAGAAACATTTGGAAAGCTTACTTTAATGCCACTTTGGGGATGCCAAAGGGCAAGAGAATTGCGGTGAGGCATCCAAAAATTTAGAGGAAAATTGAAGGATTAATCTAAATCCCCTTTGGCGTCTTCAAAGGCCTTTACAGGGGAATACTGGCATCTGAAGGGAAAGAGACAAATTAAAAGTTTACTTAAAAGACCGTTTAGGGGTGCCAAAGTCCAATACAGTTGCATGATGTCATCCAAAAATAAAAAGACAAATTAACGGTTTACTTTAAATCCCCTTTGGAGCCGCCAAAGGCAATTACAGGGGCATAGAGGCATCAAAAGGGAAAGAAACATTTGGAAAGCTTACTTTAATGCCACTTTGGGGATGCCAAAGGGCAAGAGAATTGCGGTGAGGCATCCAAAAATTTAGAGGAAAATTGAAGGATTAATCTAAATCCCCTTTGGCGTCTTCAAAGGCCTTTACAGGGGAATACTGGCATCTGAAGGGAAAGAGACAAATTAAAAGTTTACTTAAAAGACCGTTTAGGGGTGCCAAAGTCCAATACAGTTGCATGATGTCATCTAAAAATAAAAAGACAAATTAACGGTTTACTTTAAATCCCCTTTGGAGCCGCCAAAGGCAATTACAGGGGCATAGAGGCATCAAAAGGGAAAGAAACATTTGGAAAGCTTACTTTAATGCCACTTTGGGGATGCCAAAGGGCAAGAGAATTGCGGTGAGGCATCCAAAAATTTAGAGGAAAATTGAAGGATTAATCTAAATCCCCTTTGGCGTCTTCAAAGGCCTTTACAGGGGAATACTGGCATCTGAAGGGAAAGAGACAAATTAAAAGTTTACTTAAAAGACCGTTTAGGGGTGCCAAAGTCCAATACAGTTGCATGATGTCATCCAAAAATAAAAAGACAAATTAACGGTTTACTTTAAATCCCCTTTGGAGCCGCCAAAGGCAATTACAGGGGCATAGAGGCATCAAAAGGGAAAGAAACATTTGGAAAGCTTACTTTAATGCCACTTTGGGGATGCCAAAGGGCAAGAGAATTGCGGTGAGGCATCCAAAAATTTAGAGGAAAATTGAAGGATTAATCTAAATCCCCTTTGGCGTCTTCAAAGGCCTTTACAGGGGAATACTGGCATCTGAAGGGAAAGAGACAAATTAAAAGTTTACTTAAAAGACCGTTTAGGGGTGCCAAAGTCCAATACAGTTGCATGATGTCATCCAAAAATAAAAAGACAAATTAACGGTTTACTTTAAATCCCCTTTGGAGCCGCCAAAGGCAATTACAGGGGCATAGAGGCATCAAAAGGGAAAGAAACATTTGGAAAGCTTACTTTAATGCCACTTTGGGGATGCCAAAGGGCAAGAGAATTGCGGTGAGGCATCCAAAAATTTAGAGGAAAATTGAAGGATTAATCTAAATCCCCTTTGGCGTCTTCAAAGGCCTTTACAGGGGAATACTGGCATCTGAAGGGAAAGAGACAAATTAAAAGTTTACTTAAAAGACCGTTTAGGGGTGCCAAAGTCCAATACAGTTGCATGATGTCATCCAAAAATAAAAAGACAAATTAACGGTTTACTTTAAATCCCCTTTGGAGCCGCCAAAGGCAATTACAGGGGCATAGAGGCATCAAAAGGGAAAGAAACATTTGGAAAGCTTACTTTAATGCCACTTTGGGGATGCCAAAGGGCAAGAGAATTGCGGTGAGGCATCCAAAAATTTAGAGGAAAATTGAAGGATTAATCTAAATCCCCTTTGGCGTCTTCAAAGGCCTTTACAGGGGAATACTGGCATCTGAAGGGAAAGAGACAAATTAAAAGTTTACTTAAAAGACCGTTTAGGGGTGCCAAAGTCCAATACAGTTGCATGATGTCATCCAAAAATAAAAAGACAAATTAACGGTTTACTTTAAATCCCCTTTGGAGCCGCCAAAGGCAATTACAGGGGCATAGAGGCATCAAAAGGGAAAGAAACATTTGGAAAGCTTACTTTAATGCCACTTTGGGGATGCCAAAGGGCAAGAGAATTGCGGTGAGGCATCCAAAAATTTAGAGGAAAATTGAAGGATTAATCTAAATCCCCTTTGGCGTCTTCAAAGGCCTTTACAGGGGAATACTGGCATCTGAAGGGAAAGAGACAATTAAAAGTTTACTTAAAAGACCGTTTAGGGGTGCCAAAGTCCAATACAGTTGCATGATGTCATCCAAAAATAAAAAGACAAATTAACGGTTTACTTTAAATCCCCTTTGGAGCCGCCAAAGGCAATTACAGGGGCATAGAGGCATCAAAAGGGAAAGAAACATTTGGAAAGCTTACTTTAATGCCACTTTGGGGATGCCAAAGGGCAAGAGAATTGCGGTGAGGCATCCAAAAATTTAGAGGAAAATTGAAGGATTAATCTAAATCCCCTTTGGCGTCTTCAAAGGCCTTTACAGGGGAATACTGGCATCTGAAGGGAAAGAGACAAATTAAAAGTTTACTTAAAAGACCGTTTAGGGGTGCCAAAGTCCAATACAGTTGCATGATGTCATCCAAAAATAAAAAGAGAAATTAACGGTTTACTTTAAATCCCCTTTGGAGCCGCCAAAGGCAATTACAGGGGCATAGAGGCATCAAAAGGGAAAGAAACATTTGGAAAGCTTACTTTAATGCCACTTTGGGGATGCCAAAGGGCAAGAGAATTGCGGTGAGGCATCCAAAAATTTAGAGGAAAATTGAAGGATTAATCTAAATCCCCTTTGGCGTCTTCAAAGGCCTTTACAGGGAATACTGGCATCTGAAGGGAAAGAGACAAATTAAAAGTTTACTTAAAAGACCGTTTAGGGGTGCCAAAGTCCAATACAGTTGCATGATGTCATCCAAAAATAAAAAGAGAAATTAACGGTTTACTTTAAATCCCCTTTGGAGCCGCCAAAGGCAATTACAGGGGCATAGAGGCATCAAAAGGGAAAGAAACATTTGGAAAGCTTACTTTAATGCCACTTTGGGGATGCCAAAGGGCAAGAGAATTGCGGTGAGGCATCCAAAAATTTAGAGGAAAATTGAAGGATTAATCTAAATCCCCTTTGGCGTCTTCAAAGGCCTTTACAGGGGAATACTGGCATCTGAAGGGAAAGAGACAAATTCAAAAGTTTACTTAAAAGACCGTTTAGGGGTGCCAAAGTCCAATACAGTTGCATGATGTCATCCAAAAATAAAAAGACAAATTAACGGTTTACTTTAAATCCCCTTTGGAGCCGCCAAAGGCAATTACAGGGGCATAGAGGCATCAAAAGGGAAAGAAACATTTGGAAAGCTTACTTTAATGCCACTTTGGGGATGCCAAAGGGCAAGAGAATTGCGGTGAGGCATCCAAAAATTTAGAGGAAAATTGAAGGATTAATCTAAATCCCCTTTGGCGTCTTCAAAGGCCTTTACAGGGGAATACTGGCATCTGAAGGGAAAGAGACAAATTAAAAGTTTACTTAAAAGACCGTTTAGGGGTGCCAAAGTCCAATACAGTTGCATGATGTCATCCAAAAATAAAAAGACAAATTAACGGTTTACTTTAAATCCCCTTTGGAGCCGCCAAAGGCAATTACAGGGGCATAGAGGCATCAAAAGGGAAAGAAACATTTGGAAAGCTTACTTTAATGCCACTTTGGGGATGCCAAAGGGCAAGAGAATTGCGGTGAGGCATCCAAAAATTTAGAGGAAAATTGAAGGATTAATCTAAATCCCCTTTGGCGTCTTCAAAGGCCTTTACAGGGGAATACTGGCATCTGAAGGGAAAGAGACAAATTAAAAGTTTACTTAAAAGACCGTTTAGGGGTGCCAAAGTCCAATACAGTTGCATGATGTCATCCAAAAATAAAAAGACAAATTAACGGTTTACTTTAAATCCCCTTTGGAGCCGCCAAAGGCAATTACAGGGGCATAGAGGCATCAAAAGGGAAAGAAACATTTGGAAAGCTTACTTTAATGCCACTTTGGGGATGCCAAAGGGCAAGAGAATTGCGGTGAGGCATCCAAAAATTTAGAGGAAAATTGAAGGATTAATCTAAATCCCCTTTGGCGTCTTCAAAGGCCTTTACAGGGGAATACTGGCATCTGAAGGGAAAGAGACAAATTAAAAGTTTACTTAAAAGACCGTTTAGGGGTGCCAAAGTCCAATACAGTTGCATGATGTCATCCAAAAATAAAAAGACAAATTAACGGTTTACTTTAAATCCCCTTTGGAGCCGCCAAAGGCAATTACAGGGGCATAGAGGCATCAAAAGGGAAAGAAACATTTGGAAAGCTTACTTTAATGCCACTTTGGGGATGCCAAAGGGCAAGAGAATTGCGGTGAGGCATCCAAAAATTTAGAGGAAAATTGAAGGATTAATCTAAATCCCCTTTGGCGTCTTCAAAGGCCTTTACAGGGGAATACTGGCATCTGAA
The DNA here is from genome assembly GCF_036320965.1 of Panulirus ornatus. Classification (NCBI taxonomy): domain Eukaryota; kingdom Metazoa; phylum Arthropoda; class Malacostraca; order Decapoda; family Palinuridae; genus Panulirus; species Panulirus ornatus. The sequence continues at coordinate 6,577,849 of NC_092267.1, read as the reverse complement.
GGGAAAGAGACAAATTAAAAGTTTACTTAAAAGACCGTTTAGGGGTGCCAAAGTCCAATACAGTTGCATGATGTCATCCAAAAATAAAAAGAGAAATTAACGGTTTACTTTAAATCCCCTTTGGAGCCGCCAAAGGCAATTACAGGGGCATAGAGGCATCAAAAGGGAAAGAAACATTTGGAAAGCTTACTTTAATGCCACTTTGGGGATGCCAAAGGGCAAGAGAATTGCGGTGAGGCATCCAAAAATTTAGAGGAAAATTGAAGGATTAATCTAAATCCCCTTTGGCGTCTTCAAAGGCCTTTACAGGGGAATACTGGCATCTGAAGGGAAAGAGACAAATCAAAAGTTTACTTAAAAGACCGTTTAGGGGTGCCAAAGTCCAATACAGTTGCATGATGTCATCCAAAAATAAAAAGACAAATTAACGGTTTACTTTAAATCCCCTTTGGAGCCGCCAAAGGCAATTACAGGGGCATAGAGGCATCAAAAGGGAAAGAAACATTTGGAAAGCTTACTTTAATGCCACTTTGGGGATGCCAAAGGGCAAGAGAATTGCGGTGAGGCATCCAAAAATTTAGAGGAAAATTGAAGGATTAATCTAAATCCCCTTTGGCGTCTTCAAAGGCCTTTACAGGGGAATACTGGCATCTGAAGGGAAAGAGACAAATTAAAAGTTTACTTAAAAGACCGTTTAGGGGTGCCAAAGTCCAATACAGTTGCATGATGTCATCCAAAAATAAAAAGACAAATTAACGGTTTACTTTAAATCCCCTTTGGAGCCGCCAAAGGCAATTACAGGGGCATAGAGGCATCAAAAGGGAAAGAAACATTTGGAAAGCTTACTTTAATGCCACTTTGGGGATGCCAAAGGGCAAGAGAATTGCGGTGAGGCATCCAAAAATTTAGAGGAAAATTGAAGGATTAATCTAAATCCCCTTTGGCGTCTTCAAAGGCCTTTACAGGGGAATACTGGCATCTGAAGGGAAAGAGACAAATTAAAAGTTTACTTAAAAGACCGTTTAGGGGTGCCAAAGTCCAATACAGTTGCATGATGTCATCCAAAAATAAAAAGACAAATTAACGGTTTACTTTAAATCCCCTTTGGAGCCGCCAAAGGCAATTACAGGGGCATAGAGGCATCAAAAGGGAAAGAAACATTTGGAAAGCTTACTTTAATGCCACTTTGGGGATGCCAAAGGGCAAGAGAATTGCGGTGAGGCATCCAAAAATTTAGAGGAAAATTGAAGGATTAATCTAAATCCCCTTTGGCGTCTTCAAAGGCCTTTACAGGGGAATACTGGCATCTGAAGGGAAAGAGACAAATTAAAAGTTTACTTAAAAGACCGTTTAGGGGTGCCAAAGTCCAATACAGTTGCATGATGTCATCCAAAAATAAAAAGACAAATTAACGGTTTACTTTAAATCCCCTTTGGAGCCGCCAAAGGCAATTACAGGGGCATAGAGGCATCAAAAGGGAAAGAAACATTTGGAAAGCTTACTTTAATGCCACTTTGGGGATGCCAAAGGGCAAGAGAATTGCGGTGAGGCATCCAAAAATTTAGAGGAAAATTGAAGGATTAATCTAAATCCCCTTTGGCGTCTTCAAAGGCCTTTACAGGGGAATACTGGCATCTGAAGGGAAAGAGACAAATTAAAAGTTTACTTAAAAGACCGTTTAGGGGTGCCAAAGTCCAATACAGTTGCATGATGTCATCCAAAAATAAAAAGACAAATTAACGGTTTACTTTAAATCCCCTTTGGAGCCGCCAAAGGCAATTACAGGGGCATAGAGGCATCAAAAGGGAAAGAAACATTTGGAAAGCTTACTTTAATGCCACTTTGGGGATGCCAAAGGGCAAGAGAATTGCGGTGAGGCATCCAAAAATTTAGAGGAAAATTGAAGGATTAATCTAAATCCCCTTTGGCGTCTTCAAAGGCCTTTACAGGGGAATACTGGCATCTGAAGGGAAAGAGACAATTAAAAGTTTACTTAAAAGACCGTTTAGGGGTGCCAAAGTCCAATACAGTTGCATGATGTCATCCAAAAATAAAAAGACAAATTAACGGTTTACTTTAAATCCCCTTTGGAGCCGCCAAAGGCAATTACAGGGGCATAGAGGCATCAAAAGGGAAAGAAACATTTGGAAAGCTTACTTTAATGCCACTTTGGGGATGCCAAAGGGCAAGAGAATTGCGGTGAGGCATCCAAAAATTTAGAGGAAAATTGAAGGATTAATCTAAATCCCCTTTGGCGTCTTCAAAGGCCTTTACAGGGGAATACTGGCATCTGAAGGGAAAGAGACAAATTAAAAGTTTACTTAAAAGACCGTTTAGGGGTGCCAAAGTCCAATACAGTTGCATGATGTCATCCAAAAATAAAAAGACAAATTAACGGTTTACTTTAAATCCCCTTTGGAGCCGCCAAAGGCAATTACAGGGGCATAGAGGCATCAAAAGGGAAAGAAACATTTGGAAAGCTTACTTTAATGCCACTTTGGGGATGCCAAAGGGCAAGAGAATTGCGGTGAGGCATCCAAAAATTTAGAGGAAAATTGAAGGATTAATCTAAATCCCCTTTGGCGTCTTCAAAGGCCTTTACAGGGGAATACTGGCATCTGAAGGGAAAGAGACAAATTAAAAGTTTACTTAAAAGACCGTTTAGGGGTGCCAAAGTCCAATACAGTTGCATGATGTCATCCAAAAATAAAAAGACAAATTAACGGTTTACTTTAAATCCCCTTTGGAGCCGCCAAAGGCAATTACAGGGGCATAGAGGCATCAAAAGGGAAAGAAACATTTGGAAAGCTTACTTTAATGCCACTTTGGGGATGCCAAAGGGCAAGAGAATTGCGGTGAGGCATCCAAAAATTTAGAGGAAAATTGAAGGATTAATCTAAATCCCCTTTGGCGTCTTCAAAGGCCTTTACAGGGGAATACTGGCATCTGAAGGGAAAGAGACAATTAAAAGTTTACTTAAAAGACCGTTTAGGGGTGCCAAAGTCCAATACAGTTGCATGATGTCATCCAAAAATAAAAAGACAAATTAACGGTTTACTTTAAATCCCCTTTGGAGCCGCCAAAGGCAATTACAGGGGCATAGAGGCATCAAAAGGGAAAGAAACATTTGGAAAGCTTACTTTAATGCCACTTTGGGGATGCCAAAGGGCAAGAGAATTGCGGTGAGGCATCCAAAAATTTAGAGGAAAATTGAAGGATTAATCTAAATCCCCTTTGGCGTCTTCAAAGGCCTTTACAGGGGAATACTGGCATCTGAAGGGAAAGAGACAATTCAAAAGTTTACTTAAAAGACCGTTTAGGGGTGCCAAAGTCCAATACAGTTGCATGATGTCATCCAAAAATAAAAAGACAAATTAACGGTTTACTTTAAATCCCCTTTGGAGCCGCCAAAGGCAATTACAGGGGCATAGAGGCATCAAAAGGGAAAGAAACATTTGGAAAGCTTACTTTAATGCCACTTTGGGGATGCCAAAGGGCAAGAGAATTGCGGTGAGGCATCCAAAAATTTAGAGGAAAATTGAAGGATTAATCTAAATCCCCTTTGGCGTCTTCAAAGGCCTTTACAGGGGAATACTGGCATCTGAAGGGAAAGAGACAAATTAAAAGTTTACTTAAAAGACCGTTTAGGGGTGCCAAAGTCCAATACAGTTGCATGATGTCATCCAAAAATAAAAAGACAAATTAACGGTTTACTTTAAATCCCCTTTGGAGCCGCCAAAGGCAATTACAGGGGCATAGAGGCATCAAAAGGGAAAGAAACATTTGGAAAGCTTACTTTAATGCCACTTTGGGGATGCCAAAGGGCAAGAGAATTGCGGTGAGGCATCCAAAAATTTAGAGGAAAATTGAAGGATTAATCTAAATCCCCTTTGGCGTCTTCAAAGGCCTTTACAGGGGAATACTGGCATCTGAAGGGAAAGAGACAAATTAAAAGTTTACTTAAAAGACCGTTTAGGGGTGCCAAAGTCCAATACAGTTGCATGATGTCATCCAAAAATAAAAAGACAAATTAACGGTTTACTTTAAATCCCCTTTGGAGCCGCCAAAGGCAATTACAGGGGCATAGAGGCATCAAAAGGGAAAGAAACATTTGGAAAGCTTACTTTAATGCCACTTTGGGGATGCCAAAGGGCAAGAGAATTGCGGTGAGGCATCCAAAAATTTAGAGGAAAATTGAAGGATTAATCTAAATCCCCTTTGGCGTCTTCAAAGGCCTTTACAGGGGAATACTGGCATCTGAAGGGAAAGAGACAAATCAAAAGTTTACTTAAAAGACCGTTTAGGGGTGCCAAAGTCCAATACAGTTGCATGATGTCATCCAAAAATAAAAAGAGAAATTAACGGTTTACTTTAAATCCCCTTTGGAGCCGCCAAAGGCAATTACAGGGGCATAGAGGCATCAAAAGGGAAAGAAACATTTGGAAAGCTTACTTTAATGCCACTTTGGGGATGCCAAAGGGCAAGAGAATTGCGGTGAGGCATCCAAAAATTTAGAGGAAAATTGAAGGATTAATCTAAATCCCCTTTGGCGTCTTCAAAGGCCTTTACAGGGGAATACTGGCATCTGAAGGGAAAGAGACAAATTAAAAGTTTACTTAAAAGACCGTTTAGGGGTGCCAAAGTCCAATACAGTTGCATGATGTCATCCAAAAATAAAAAGACAAATTAACGGTTTACTTTAAATCCCCTTTGGAGCCGCCAAAGGCAATTACAGGGGCATAGAGGCATCAAAAGGGAAAGAAACATTTGGAAAGCTTACTTTAATGCCACTTTGGGGATGCCAAAGGGCAAGAGAATTGCGGTGAGGCATCCAAAAATTTAGAGGAAAATTGAAGGATTAATCTAAATCCCCTTTGGCGTCTTCAAAGGCCTTTACAGGGGAATACTGGCATCTGAAGGGAAAGAGACAAATTAAAAGTTTACTTAAAAGACCGTTTAGGGGTGCCAAAGTCCAATACAGTTGCATGATGTCATCCAAAAATAAAAAGACAAATTAACGGTTTACTTTAAATCCCCTTTGGAGCCGCCAAAGGCAATTACAGGGGCATAGAGGCATCAAAAGGGAAAGAAACATTTGGAAAGCTTACTTTAATGCCACTTTGGGGATGCCAAAGGGCAAGAGAATTGCGGTGAGGCATCCAAAAATTTAGAGGAAAATTGAAGGATTAATCTAAATCCCCTTTGGCGTCTTCAAAGGCCTTTACAGGGAATACTGGCATCTGAAGGGAAAGAGACAAATTAAAAGTTTACTTAAAAGACCGTTTAGGGGTGCCAAAGTCCAATACAGTTGCATGATGTCATCCAAAAATAAAAAGACAAATTAACGGTTTACTTTAAATCCCCTTTGGAGCCGCCAAAGGCAATTACAGGGGCATAGAGGCATCAAAAGGGAAAGAAACATTTGGAAAGCTTACTTTAATGCCACTTTGGGGATGCCAAAGGGCAAGAGAATTGCGGTGAGGCATCCAAAAATTTAGAGGAAAATTGAAGGATTAATCTAAATCCCCTTTGGCGTCTTCAAAGGCCTTTACAGGGGAATACTGGCATCTGAAGGGAAAGAGACAAATCAAAAGTTTACTTAAAAGACCGTTTAGGGGTGCCAAAGTCCAATACAGTTGCATGATGTCATCCAAAAATAAAAAGAGAAATTAACGGTTTACTTTAAATCCCCTTTGGAGCCGCCAAAGGCAATTACAGGGGCATAGAGGCATCAAAAGGGAAAGAAACATTTGGAAAGCTTACTTTAATGCCACTTTGGGGATGCCAAAGGGCAAGAGAATTGCGGTGAGGCATCCAAAAATTTAGAGGAAAATTGAAGGATTAATCTAAATCCCCTTTGGCGTCTTCAAAGGCCTTTACAGGGGAATACTGGCATCTGAAGGGAAAGAGACAAATTAAAAGTTTACTTAAAAGACCGTTTAGGGGTGCCAAAGTCCAATACAGTTGCATGATGTCATCCAAAAATAAAAAGACAAATTAACGGTTTACTTTAAATCCCCTTTGGAGCCGCCAAAGGCAATTACAGGGGCATAGAGGCATCAAAAGGGAAAGAAACATTTGGAAAGCTTACTTTAATGCCACTTTGGGGATGCCAAAGGGCAAGAGAATTGCGGTGAGGCATCCAAAAATTTAGAGGAAAATTGAAGGATTAATCTAAATCCCCTTTGGCGTCTTCAAAGGCCTTTACAGGGAATACTGGCATCTGAAGGGAAAGAGACAATTAAAAGTTTACTTAAAAGACCGTTTAGGGGTGCCAAAGTCCAATACAGTTGCATGATGTCATCCAAAAATAAAAAGACAAATTAACGGTTTACTTTAAATCCCCTTTGGAGCCGCCAAAGGCAATTACAGGGGCATAGAGGCATCAAAAGGGAAAGAAACATTTGGAAAGCTTACTTTAATGCCACTTTGGGGATGCCAAAGGGCAAGAGAATTGCGGTGAGGCATCCAAAAATTTAGAGGAAAATTGAAGGATTAATCTAAATCCCCTTTGGCGTCTTCAAAGGCCTTTACAGGGGAATACTGGCATCTGAAGGGAAAGAGACAAATCAAAAGTTTACTTAAAAGACCGTTTAGGGGTGCCAAAGTCCAATACAGTTGCATGATGTCATCCAAAAATAAAAAGAGAAATTAACGGTTTACTTTAAATCCCCTTTGGAGCCGCCAAAGGCAATTACAGGGGCATAGAGGCATCAAAAGGGAAAGAAACATTTGGAAAGCTTACTTTAATGCCACTTTGGGGATGCCAAAGGGCAAGAGAATTGCGGTGAGGCATCCAAAAATTTAGAGGAAAATTGAAGGATTAATCTAAATCCCCTTTGGCGTCTTCAAAGGCCTTTACAGGGGAATACTGGCATCTGAAGGGAAAGAGACAAATTAAAAGTTTACTTAAAAGACCGTTTAGGGGTGCCAAAGTCCAATACAGTTGCATGATGTCATCCAAAAATAAAAAGACAAATTAACGGTTTACTTTAAATCCCCTTTGGAGCCGCCAAAGGCAATTACAGGGGCATAGAGGCATCAAAAGGGAAAGAAACATTTGGAAAGCTTACTTTAATGCCACTTTGGGGATGCCAAAGGGCAAGAGAATTGCGGTGAGGCATCCAAAAATTTAGAGGAAAATTGAAGGATTAATCTAAATCCCCTTTGGCGTCTTCAAAGGCCTTTACAGGGGAATACTGGCATCTGAAGGGAAAGAGACAAATTAAAAGTTTACTTAAAAGACCGTTTAGGGGTGCCAAAGTCCAATACAGTTGCATGATGTCATCCAAAAATAAAAAGACAAATTAACGGTTTACTTTAAATCCCCTTTGGAGCCGCCAAAGGCAATTACAGGGGCATAGAGGCATCAAAAGGGAAAGAAACATTTGGAAAGCTTACTTTAATGCCACTTTGGGGATGCCAAAGGGCAAGAGAATTGCGGTGAGGCATCCAAAAATTTAGAGGAAAATTGAAGGATTAATCTAAATCCCCTTTGGCGTCTTCAAAGGCCTTTACAGGGGAATACTGGCATCTGAAGGGAAAGAGACAAATTAAAAGTTTACTTAAAAGACCGTTTAGGGGTGCCAAAGTCCAATACAGTTGCATGATGTCATCCAAAAATAAAAAGACAAATTAACGGTTTACTTTAAATCCCCTTTGGAGCCGCCAAAGGCAATTACAGGGGCATAGAGGCATCAAAAGGGAAAGAAACATTTGGAAAGCTTACTTTAATGCCACTTTGGGGATGCCAAAGGGCAAGAGAATTGCGGTGAGGCATCCAAAAATTTAGAGGAAAATTGAAGGATTAATCTAAATCCCCTTTGGCGTCTTCAAAGGCCTTTACAGGGGAATACTGGCATCTGAAGGGAAAGAGACAAATTAAAAGTTTACTTAAAAGACCGTTTAGGGGTGCCAAAGTCCAATACAGTTGCATGATGTCATCCAAAAATAAAAAGACAAATTAACGGTTTACTTTAAATCCCCTTTGGAGCCGCCAAAGGCAATTACAGGGGCATAGAGGCATCAAAAGGGAAAGAAACATTTGGAAAGCTTACTTTAATGCCACTTTGGGGATGCCAAAGGGCAAGAGAATTGCGGTGAGGCATCCAAAAATTTAGAGGAAAATTGAAGGATTAATCTAAATCCCCTTTGGCGTCTTCAAAGGCCTTTACAGGGGAATACTGGCATCTGAAGGGAAAGAGACAAATTAAAAGTTTACTTAAAAGACCGTTTAGGGGTGCCAAAGTCCAATACAGTTGCATGATGTCATCCAAAAATAAAAAGACAAATTAACGGTTTACTTTAAATCCCCTTTGGAGCCGCCAAAGGCAATTACAGGGGCATAGAGGCATCAAAAGGGAAAGAAACATTTGGAAAGCTTACTTTAATGCCACTTTGGGGATGCCAAAGGGCAAGAGAATTGCGGTGAGGCATCCAAAAATTTAGAGGAAAATTGAAGGATTAATCTAAATCCCCTTTGGCGTCTTCAAAGGCCTTTACAGGGGAATACTGGCATCTGAAGGGAAAGAGACAATTAAAAGTTTACTTAAAAGACCGTTTAGGGGTGCCAAAGTCCAATACAGTTGCATGATGTCATCCAAAAATAAAAAGACAAATTAACGGTTTACTTTAAATCCCCTTTGGAGCCGCCAAAGGCAATTACAGGGGCATAGAGGCATCAAAAGGGAAAGAAACATTTGGAAAGCTTACTTTAATGCCACTTTGGGGATGCCAAAGGGCAAGAGAATTGCGGTGAGGCATCCAAAAATTTAGAGGAAAATTGAAGGATTAATCTAAATCCCCTTTGGCGTCTTCAAAGGCCTTTACAGGGGAATACTGGCATCTGAAGGGAAAGAGACAAATCAAAAGTTTACTTAAAAGACCGTTTAGGGGTGCCAAAGTCCAATACAGTTGCATGATGTCATCCAAAAATAAAAAGAGAAATTAACGGTTTACTTTAAATCCCCTTTGGAGCCGCCAAAGGCAATTACAGGGGCATAGAGGCATCAAAAGGGAAAGAAACATTTGGAAAGCTTACTTTAATGCCACTTTGGGGATGCCAAAGGGCAAGAGAATTGCGGTGAGGCATCCAAAAATTTAGAGGAAAATTGAAGGATTAATCTAAATCCCCTTTGGCGTCTTCAAAGGCCTTTACAGGGGAATACTGGCATCTGAAGGGAAAGAGACAAATCAAAAGTTTACTTAAAAGACCGTTTAGGGGTGCCAAAGTCCAATACAGTTGCATGATGTCATCCAAAAATAAAAAGACAAATTAACGGTTTACTTTAAATCCCCTTTGGAGCCGCCAAAGGCAATTACAGGGGCATAGAGGCATCAAAAGGGAAAGAAACATTTGGAAAGCTTACTTTAATGCCACTTTGGGGATGCCAAAGGGCAAGAGAATTGCGGTGAGGCATCCAAAAATTTAGAGGAAAATTGAAGGATTAATCTAAATCCCCTTTGGCGTCTTCAAAGGCCTTTACAGGGGAATACTGGCATCTGAAGGGAAAGAGACAAATTAAAAGTTTACTTAAAAGACCGTTTAGGGGTGCCAAAGTCCAATACAGTTGCATGATGTCATCCAAAAATAAAAAGAGAAATTAACGGTTTACTTTAAATCCCCTTTGGAGCCGCCAAAGGCAATTACAGGGGCATAGAGGCATCAAAAGGGAAAGAAACATTTGGAAAGCTTACTTTAATGCCACTTTGGGGATGCCAAAGGGCAAGAGAATTGCGGTGAGGCATCCAAAAATTTAGAGGAAAATTGAAGGATTAATCTAAATCCCCTTTGGCGTCTTCAAAGGCCTTTACAGGGGAATACTGGCATCTGAAGGGAAAGAGACAAATTAAAAGTTTACTTAAAAGACCGTTTAGGGGTGCCAAAGTCCAATACAGTTGCATGATGTCATCCAAAAATAAAAAGACAAATTAACGGTTTACTTTAAATCCCCTTTGGAGCCGCCAAAGGCAATTACAGGGGCATAGAGGCATCAAAAGGGAAAGAAACATTTGGAAAGCTTACTTTAATGCCACTTTGGGGATGCCAAAGGGCAAGAGAATTGCGGTGAGGCATCCAAAAATTTAGAGGAAAATTGAAGGATTAATCTAAATCCCCTTTGGCGTCTTCAAAGGCCTTTACAGGGGAATACTGGCATCTGAAGGGAAAGAGACAATTAAAAGTTTACTTAAAAGACCGTTTAGGGGTGCCAAAGTCCAATACAGTTGCATGATGTCATCCAAAAATAAAAAGACAAATTAACGGTTTACTTTAAATCCCCTTTGGAGCCGCCAAAGGCAATTACAGGGGCATAGAGGCATCAAAAGGGAAAGAAACATTTGGAAAGCTTACTTTAATGCCACTTTGGGGATGCCAAAGGGCAAGAGAATTGCGGTGAGGCATCCAAAAATTTAGAGGAAAATTGAAGGATTAATCTAAATCCCCTTTGGCGTCTTCAAAGGCCTTTACAGGGGAATACTGGCATCTGAAGGGAAAGAGACAAATTAAAAGTTTACTTAAAAGACCGTTTAGGGGTGCCAAAGTCCAATACAGTTGCATGATGTCATCCAAAAATAAAAAGAGAAATTAACGGTTTACTTTAAATCCCCTTTGGAGCCGCCAAAGGCAATTACAGGGGCATAGAGGCATCAAAAGGGAAAGAAACATTTGGAAAGCTTACTTTAATGCCACTTTGGGGATGCCAAAGGGCAAGAGAATTGCGGTGAGGCATCCAAAAATTTAGAGGAAAATTGAAGGATTAATCTAAATCCCCTTTGGCGTCTTCAAAGGCCTTTACAGGGGAATACTGGCATCTGAAGGGAAAGAGACAAATTAAAAGTTTACTTAAAAGACCGTTTAGGGGTGCCAAAGTCCAATACAGTTGCATGATGTCATCCAAAAATAAAAAGACAAATTAACGGTTTACTTTAAATCCCCTTTGGAGCCGCCAAAGGCAATTACAGGGGCATAGAGGCATCAAAAGGGAAAGAAACATTTGGAAAGCTTACTTTAATGCCACTTTGGGGATGCCAAAGGGCAAGAGAATTGCGGTGAGGCATCCAAAAATTTAGAGGAAAATTGAAGGATTAATCTAAATCCCCTTTGGCGTCTTCAAAGGCCTTTACAGGGGAATACTGGCATCTGAAGGGAAAGAGACAATTAAAAGTTTACTTAAAAGACCGTTTAGGGGTGCCAAAGTCCAATACAGTTGCATGATGTCATCCAAAAATAAAAAGACAAATTAACGGTTTACTTTAAATCCCCTTTGGAGCCGCCAAAGGCAATTACAGGGGCATAGAGGCATCAAAAGGGAAAGAAACATTTGGAAAGCTTACTTTAATGCCACTTTGGGGATGCCAAAGGGCAAGAGAATTGCGGTGAGGCATCCAAAAATTTAGAGGAAAATTGAAGGATTAATCTAAATCCCCTTTGGCGTCTTCAAAGGCCTTTACAGGGGAATACTGGCATCTGAAGGGAAAGAGACAATTAAAAGTTTACTTAAAAGACCGTTTAGGGGTGCCAAAGTCCAATACAGTTGCATGATGTCATCCAAAAATAAAAAGACAAATTAACGGTTTACTTTAAATCCCCTTTGGAGCCGCCAAAGGCAATTACAGGGGCATAGAGGCATCAAAAGGGAAAGAAACATTTGGAAAGCTTACTTTAATGCCACTTTGGGGATGCCAAAGGGCAAGAGAATTGCGGTGAGGCATCCAAAAATTTAGAGGAAAATTGAAGGATTAATCTAAATCCCCTTTGGCGTCTTCAAAGGCCTTTACAGGGGAATACTGGCATCTGAAGGGAAAGAGACAAATCAAAAGTTTACTTAAAAGACCGTTTAGGGGTGCCAAAGTCCAATACAGTTGCATGATGTCATCCAAAAATAAAAAGACAAATTAACGGTTTACTTTAAATCCCCTTTGGAGCCGCCAAAGGCAATTACAGGGGCATAGAGGCATCAAAAGGGAAAGAAACATTTGGAAAGCTTACTTTAATGCCACTTTGGGGATGCCAAAGGGCAAGAGAATTGCGGTGAGGCATCCAAAAATTTAGAGGAAAATTGAAGGATTAATCTAAATCCCCTTTGGCGTCTTCAAAGGCCTTTACAGGGGAATACTGGCATCTGAAGGGAAAGAGACAAATTAAAAGTTTACTTAAAAGACCGTTTAGGGGTGCCAAAGTCCAATACAGTTGCATGATGTCATCCAAAAATAAAAAGACAAATTAACGGTTTACTTTAAATCCCCTTTGGAGCCGCCAAAGGCAATTACAGGGGCATAGAGGCATCAAAAGGGAAAGAAACATTTGGAAAGCTTACTTTAATGCCACTTTGGGGATGCCAAAGGGCAAGAGAATTGCGGTGAGGCATCCAAAAATTTAGAGGAAAATTGAAGGATTAATCTAAATCCCCTTTGGCGTCTTCAAAGGCCTTTACAGGGGAATACTGGCATCTGAAGGGAAAGAGACAAATTAAAAGTTTACTTAAAAGACCGTTTAGGGGTGCCAAAGTCCAATACAGTTGCATGATGTCATCCAAAAATAAAAAGAGAAATTAACGGTTTACTTTAAATCCCCTTTGGAGCCGCCAAAGGCAATTGCAGGGGAATAGAGGCATCAAAAGGGAAAGAAACATTTGGAAAGCTTACTTTAATGCCACTTTGGGGATGCCAAAGGGCAAGAGAATTGCGGTGAGGCATCCAAAAATTTAGAGGAAAATTGAAGGATTAATCTAAATCCCCTTTGGCGTCTTCAAAGGCCTTTACAGGGGAATACTGGCATCTGAAGGGAAAGAGACAAATTAAAAGTTTACTTAAAAGACCGTTTAGGGGTGCCAAAGTCCAATACAGTTGCATGGTGGCATCCAAAAATAAAAAGACAAATTAACGGTTTACTTTAAATCCCCTTTGGAGCCGCCAAAGGCAATTACAGGGGCATAGAGGCATCAAAAGGGAAAGAAACATTTGGAAAGCTTACTTTAATGCCACTTTGGGGATGCCAAAGGGCAAGAGAATTGCGGTGAGGCATCCAAAAATTTAGAGGAAAATTGAAGGATTAATCTAAATCCCCTTTGGCGTCTTCAAAGGCCTTTACAGGGGAATACTGGCATCTGAAGGGAAAGAGACAATTAAAAGTTTACTTAAAAGACCGTTTAGGGGTGCCAAAGTCCAATACAGTTGCATGATGTCATCCAAAAATAAAAAGACAAATTAACGGTTTACTTTAAATCCCCTTTGGAGCCGCCAAAGGCAATTACAGGGGCATAGAGGCATCAAAAGGGAAAGAAACATTTGGAAAGCTTACTTTAATGCCACTTTGGGGATGCCAAAGGGCAAGAGAATTGCGGTGAGGCATCCAAAAATTTAGAGGAAAATTGAAGGATTAATCTAAATCCCCTTTGGCGTCTTCAAAGGCCTTTACAGGGGAATACTGGCATCTGAAGGGAAAGAGACAAATTAAAAGTTTACTTAAAAGACCGTTTAGGGGTGCCAAAGTCCAATACAGTTGCATGATGTCATCCAAAAATAAAAAGAGAAATTAACGGTTTACTTTAAATCCCCTTTGGAGCCGCCAAAGGCAATTACAGGGGCATAGAGGCATCAAAAGGGAAAGAAACATTTGGAAAGCTTACTTTAATGCCACTTTGGGGATGCCAAAGGGCAAGAGAATTGCGGTGAGGCATCCAAAAATTTAGAGGAAAATTGAAGGATTAATCTAAATCCCCTTTGGCGTCTTCAAAGGCCTTTACAGGGGAATACTGGCATCTGAAGGGAAAGAGACAAATTAAAAGTTTACTTAAAAGACCGTTTAGGGGTGCCAAAGTCCAATACAGTTGCATGATGTCATCCAAAAATAAAAAGACAAATTAACGGTTTACTTTAAATCCCCTTTGGAGCCGCCAAAGGCAATTACAGGGGCATAGAGGCATCAAAAGGGAAAGAAACATTTGGAAAGCTTACTTTAATGCCACTTTGGGGATGCCAAAGGGCAAGAGAATTGCGGTGAGGCATCCAAAAATTTAGAGGAAAATTGAAGGATTAATCTAAATCCCCTTTGGCGTCTTCAAAGGCCTTTACAGGGGAATACTGGCATCTGAAGGGAAAGAGACAAATTAAAAGTTTACTTAAAAGACCGTTTAGGGGTGCCAAAGTCCAATACAGTTGCATGATGTCATCCAAAAATAAAAAGACAAATTAACGGTTTACTTTAAATCCCCTTTGGAGCCGCCAAAGGCAATTACAGGGGCATAGAGGCATCAAAAGGGAAAGAAACATTTGGAAAGCTTACTTTAATGCCACTTTGGGGATGCCAAAGGGCAAGAGAATTGCGGTGAGGCATCCAAAAATTTAGAGGAAAATTGAAGGATTAATCTAAATCCCCTTTGGCGTCTTCAAAGGCCTTTACAGGGGAATACTGGCATCTGAAGGGAAAGAGACAAATTAAAAGTTTACTTAAAAGACCGTTTAGGGGTGCCAAAGTCCAATACAGTTGCATGATGTCATCCAAAAATAAAAAGACAAATTAACGGTTTACTTTAAATCCCCTTTGGAGCCGCCAAAGGCAATTACAGGGGCATAGAGGCATCAAAAGGGAAAGAAACATTTGGAAAGCTTACTTTAATGCCACTTTGGGGATGCCAAAGGGCAAGAGAATTGCGGTGAGGCATCCAAAAATTTAGAGGAAAATTGAAGGATTAATCTAAATCCCCTTTGGCGTCTTCAAAGGCCTTTACAGGGGAATACTGGCATCTGAAGGGAAAGAGACAAATCAAAAGTTTACTTAAAAGACCGTTTAGGGGTGCCAAAGTCCAATACAGTTGCATGATGTCATCCAAAAATAAAAAGACAAATTAACGGTTTACTTTAAATCCCCTTTGGAGCCGCCAAAGGCAATTACAGGGGCATAGAGGCATCAAAAGGGAAAGAAACATTTGGAAAGCTTACTTTAATGCCACTTTGGGGATGCCAAAGGGCAAGAGAATTGCGGTGAGGCATCCAAAAATTTAGAGGAAAATTGAAGGATTAATCTAAATCCCCTTTGGCGTCTTCAAAGGCCTTTACAGGGGAATACTGGCATCTGAAGGGAAAGAGACAAATTAAAAGTTTACTTAAAAGACCGTTTAGGGGTGCCAAAGTCCAATACAGTTGCATGATGTCATCCAAAAATAAAAAGACAAATTAACGGTTTACTTTAAATCCCCTTTGGAGCCGCCAAAGGCAATTACAGGGGCATAGAGGCATCAAAAGGGAAAGAAACATTTGGAAAGCTTACTTTAATGCCACTTTGGGGATGCCAAAGGGCAAGAGAATTGCGGTGAGGCATCCAAAAATTTAGAGGAAAATTGAAGGATTAATCTAAATCCCCTTTGGCGTCTTCAAAGGCCTTTACAGGGGAATACTGGCATCTGAAGGGAAAGAGACAAATTAAAAGTTTACTTAAAAGACCGTTTAGGGGTGCCAAAGTCCAATACAGTTGCATGATGTCATCCAAAAATAAAAAGACAAATTAACGGTTTACTTTAAATCCCCTTTGGAGCCGCCAAAGGCAATTACAGGGGCATAGAGGCATCAAAAGGGAAAGAAACATTTGGAAAGCTTACTTTAATGCCACTTTGGGGATGCCAAAGGGCAAGAGAATTGCGGTGAGGCATCCAAAAATTTAGAGGAAAATTGAAGGATTAATCTAAATCCCCTTTGGCGTCTTCAAAGGCCTTTACAGGGGAATACTGGCATCTGAAGGGAAAGAGACAAATTAAAAGTTTACTTAAAAGACCGTTTAGGGGTGCCAAAGTCCAATACAGTTGCATGATGTCATCCAAAAATAAAAAGAGAAATTAACGGTTTACTTTAAATCCCCTTTGGAGCCGCCAAAGGCAATTACAGGGGCATAGAGGCATCAAAAGGGAAAGAAACATTTGGAAAGCTTACTTTAATGCCACTTTGGGGATGCCAAAGGGCAAGAGAATTGCGGTGAGGCATCCAAAAATTTAGAGGAAAATTGAAGGATTAATCTAAATCCCCTTTGGCGTCTTCAAAGGCCTTTACAGGGGAATACTGGCATCTGAAGGGAAAGAGACAAATTAAAAGTTTACTTAAAAGACCGTTTAGGGGTGCCAAAGTCCAATACAGTTGCATGATGTCATCCAAAAATAAAAAGACAAATTAACGGTTTACTTTAAATCCCCTTTGGAGCCGCCAAAGGCAATTACAGGGGCATAGAGGCATCAAAAGGGAAAGAAACATTTGGAAAGCTTACTTTAATGCCACTTTGGGGATGCCAAAGGGCAAGAGAATTGCGGTGAGGCATCCAAAAATTTAGAGGAAAATTGAAGGATTAATCTAAATCCCCTTTGGCGTCTTCAAAGGCCTTTACAGGGGAATACTGGCATCTGAAGGGAAAGAGACAAATTAAAAGTTTACTTAAAAGACCGTTTAGGGGTGCCAAAGTCCAATACAGTTGCATGATGTCATCCAAAAATAAAAAGACAAATTAACGGTTTACTTTAAATCCCCTTTGGAGCCGCCAAAGGCAATTACAGGGGCATAGAGGCATCAAAAGGGAAAGAAACATTTGGAAAGCTTACTTTAATGCCACTTTGGGGATGCCAAAGGGCAAGAGAATTGCGGTGAGGCATCCAAAAATTTAGAGGAAAATTGAAGGATTAATCTAAATCCCCTTTGGCGTCTTCAAAGGCCTTTACAGGGGAATACTGGCATCTGAAGGGAAAGAGACAAATTAAAAGTTTACTTAAAAGACCGTTTAGGGGTGCCAAAGTCCAATACAGTTGCATGATGTCATCCAAAAATAAAAAGACAAATTAACGGTTTACTTTAAATCCCCTTTGGAGCCGCCAAAGGCAATTACAGGGGCATAGAGGCATCAAAAGGGAAAGAAACATTTGGAAAGCTTACTTTAATGCCACTTTGGGGATGCCAAAGGGCAAGAGAATTGCGGTGAGGCATCCAAAAATTTAGAGGAAAATTGAAGGATTAATCTAAATCCCCTTTGGCGTCTTCAAAGGCCTTTACAGGGGAATACTGGCATCTGAAGGGAAAGAGACAAATTAAAAGTTTACTTAAAAGACCGTTTAGGGGTGCCAAAGTCCAATACAGTTGCATGATGTCATCCAAAAATAAAAAGACAAATTAACGGTTTACTTTAAATCCCCTTTGGAGCCGCCAAAGGCAATTACAGGGGCATAGAGGCATCAAAAGGGAAAGAAACATTTGGAAAGCTTACTTTAATGCCACTTTGGGGATGCCAAAGGGCAAGAGAATTGCGGTGAGGCATCCAAAAATTTAGAGGAAAATTGAAGGATTAATCTAAATCCCCTTTGGCGTCTTCAAAGGCCTTTACAGGGGAATACTGGCATCTGAAGGGAAAGAGACAAATTAAAAGTTTACTTAAAAGACCGTTTAGGGGTGCCAAAGTCCAATACAGTTGCATGATGTCATCCAAAAATAAAAAGACAAATTAACGGTTTACTTTAAATCCCCTTTGGAGCCGCCAAAGGCAATTACAGGGGCATAGAGGCATCAAAAGGGAAAGAAACATTTGGAAAGCTTACTTTAATGCCACTTTGGGGATGCCAAAGGGCAAGAGAATTGCGGTGAGGCATCCAAAAATTTAGAGGAAAATTGAAGGATTAATCTAAATCCCCTTTGGCGTCTTCAAAGGCCTTTACAGGGGAATACTGGCATCTGAAGGGAAAGAGACAAATTAAAAGTTTACTTAAAAGACCGTTTAGGGGTGCCAAAGTCCAATACAGTTGCATGATGTCATCCAAAAATAAAAAGACAAATTAACGGTTTACTTTAAATCCCCTTTGGAGCCGCCAAAGGCAATTACAGGGGCATAGAGGCATCAAAAGGGAAAGAAACATTTGGAAAGCTTACTTTAATGCCACTTTGGGGATGCCAAAGGGCAAGAGAATTGCGGTGAGGCATCCAAAAATTTAGAGGAAAATTGAAGGATTAATCTAAATCCCCTTTGGCGTCTTCAAAGGCCTTTACAGGGGAATACTGGCATCTGAAGGGAAAGAGACAAATTAAAAGTTTACTTAAAAGACCGTTTAGGGGTGCCAAAGTCCAATACAGTTGCATGATGTCATCCAAAAATAAAAAGACAAATTAACGGTTTACTTTAAATCCCCTTTGGAGCCGCCAAAGGCAATTACAGGGGCATAGAGGCATCAAAAGGGAAAGAAACATTTGGAAAGCTTACTTTAATGCCACTTTGGGGATGCCAAAGGGCAAGAGAATTGCGGTGAGGCATCCAAAAATTTAGAGGAAAATTGAAGGATTAATCTAAATCCCCTTTGGCGTCTTCAAAGGCCTTTACAGGGGAATACTGGCATCTGAAGGGAAAGAGACAAATTAAAAGTTTACTTAAAAGACCGTTTAGGGGTGCCAAAGTCCAATACAGTTGCATGATGTCATCCAAAAATAAAAAGAGAAATTAACGGTTTACTTTAAATCCCCTTTGGAGCCGCCAAAGGCAATTACAGGGGCATAGAGGCATCAAAAGGGAAAGAAACATTTGGAAAGCTTACTTTAATGCCACTTTGGGGATGCCAAAGGGCAAGAGAATTGCGGTGAGGCATCCAAAAATTTAGAGGAAAATTGAAGGATTAATCTAAATCCCCTTTGGCGTCTTCAAAGGCCTTTACAGGGGAATACTGGCATCTGAAGGGAAAGAGACAAATTAAAAGTTTACTTAAAAGACCGTTTAGGGGTGCCAAAGTCCAATACAGTTGCATGATGTCATCCAAAAATAAAAAGAGAAATTAACGGTTTACTTTAAATCCCCTTTGGAGCCGCCAAAGGCAATTACAGGGGCATAGAGGCATCAAAAGGGAAAGAAACATTTGGAAAGCTTACTTTAATGCCACTTTGGGGATGCCAAAGGGCAAGAGAATTGCGGTGAGGCATCCAAAAATTTAGAGGAAAATTGAAGGATTAATCTAAATCCCCTTTGGCGTCTTCAAAGGCCTTTACAGGGGAATACTGGCATCTGAAGGGAAAGAGACAAATTAAAAGTTTACTTAAAAGACCGTTTAGGGGTGCCAAAGTCCAATACAGTTGCATGATGTCATCCAAAAATAAAAAGACAAATTAACGGTTTACTTTAAATCCCCTTTGGAGCCGCCAAAGGCAATTACAGGGGCATAGAGGCATCAAAAGGGAAAGAAACATTTGGAAAGCTTACTTTAATGCCACTTTGGGGATGCCAAAGGGCAAGAGAATTGCGGTGAGGCATCCAAAAATTTAGAGGAAAATTGAAGGATTAATCTAAATCCCCTTTGGCGTCTTCAAAGGCCTTTACAGGGGAATACTGGCATCTGAAGGGAAAGAGACAAATCAAAAGTTTACTTAAAAGACCGTTTAGGGGTGCCAAAGTCCAATACAGTTGCATGATGTCATCCAAAAATAAAAAGACAAATTAACGGTTTACTTTAAATCCCCTTTGGAGCCGCCAAAGGCAATTACAGGGGCATAGAGGCATCAAAAGGGAAAGAAACATTTGGAAAGCTTACTTTAATGCCACTTTGGGGATGCCAAAGGGCAAGAGAATTGCGGTGAGGCATCCAAAAATTTAGAGGAAAATTGAAGGATTAATCTAAATCCCCTTTGGCGTCTTCAAAGGCCTTTACAGGGGAATACTGGCATCTGAAGGGAAAGAGACAAATTAAAAGTTTACTTAAAAGACCGTTTAGGGGTGCCAAAGTCCAATACAGTTGCATGATGTCATCCAAAAATAAAAAGACAAATTAACGGTTTACTTTAAATCCCCTTTGGAGCCGCCAAAGGCAATTACAGGGGCATAGAGGCATCAAAAGGGAAAGAAACATTTGGAAAGCTTACTTTAATGCCACTTTGGGGATGCCAAAGGGCAAGAGAATTGCGGTGAGGCATCCAAAAATTTAGAGGAAAATTGAAGGATTAATCTAAATCCCCTTTGGCGTCTTCAAAGGCCTTTACAGGGGAATACTGGCATCTGAAGGGAAAGAGACAAATTAAAAGTTTACTTAAAAGACCGTTTAGGGGTGCCAAAGTCCAATACAGTTGCATGATGTCATCCAAAAATAAAAAGACAAATTAACGGTTTACTTTAAATCCCCTTTGGAGCCGCCAAAGGCAATTACAGGGGCATAGAGGCATCAAAAGGGAAAGAAACATTTGGAAAGCTTACTTTAATGCCACTTTGGGGATGCCAAAGGGCAAGAGAATTGCGGTGAGGCATCCAAAAATTTAGAGGAAAATTGAAGGATTAATCTAAATCCCCTTTGGCGTCTTCAAAGGCCTTTACAGGGGAATACTGGCATCTGAAGGGAAAGAGACAAATTAAAAGTTTACTTAAAAGACCGTTTAGGGGTGCCAAAGTCCAATACAGTTGCATGATGTCATCCAAAAATAAAAAGAGAAATTAACGGTTTACTTTAAATCCCCTTTGGAGCCGCCAAAGGCAATTACAGGGGCATAGAGGCATCAAAAGGGAAAGAAACATTTGGAAAGCTTACTTTAATGCCACTTTGGGGATGCCAAAGGGCAAGAGAATTGCGGTGAGGCATCCAAAAATTTAGAGGAAAATTGAAGGATTAATCTAAATCCCCTTTGGCGTCTTCAAAGGCCTTTACAGGGGAATACTGGCATCTGAAGGGAAAGAGACAAATTAAAAGTTTACTTAAAAGACCGTTTAGGGGTGCCAAGGTCCAATACAGTTGCATGATGTCATCCAAAAATAAAAAGACAAATTAACGGTTTACTTTAAATCCCCTTTGGAGCCGCCAAAGGCAATTACAGGGGCATAGAGGCATCAAAAGGGAAAGAAACATTTGGAAAGCTTACTTTAATGCCACTTTGGGGATGCCAAAGGGCAAGAGAATTGCGGTGAGGCATCCAAAAATTTAGAGGAAAATTGAAGGATTAATCTAAATCCCCTTTGGCGTCTTCAAAGGCCTTTACAGGGGAATACTGGCATCTGAAGGGAAAGAGACAAATCAAAAGTTTACTTAAAAGACCGTTTAGGGGTGCCAAGGTCCAATACAGTTGCATGATGTCATCCAAAAATAAAAAGACAAATTAAAGGTTTACTTTAAATCCCCTTTGGCGCCGCCAAAGGCAATTACAGGGGCATAGAGGCATCAAAAGGGAAAGAAACATTTGGAAAGCTTACTTTAATGCCACTTTGGGGATGCCAAAGGGCAAGAGAATTGCGGTGAGGCATCCAAAAATTTAGAGGAAAATTGAAGGATTAATCTAAATCCCCTTTGGCGTCTTCAAAGGCCTTTACAGGGGAATACTGGCATCTGAAGGGAAAGAGACAAATCAAAAGTTTACTTAAAAGACCGTTTAGGGGTGCCAAAGTCCAATACAGTTGCATGATGTCATCCAAAAATAAAAAGAGAAATTAACGGTTTACTTTAAATCCCCTTTGGAGCCGCCAAAGGCAATTACAGGGGCATAGAGGCATCAAAAGGGAAAGAAACATTTGGAAAGCTTACTTTAATGCCACTTTGGGGATGCCAAAGGGCAAGAGAATTGCGGTGAGGCATCCAAAAATTTAGAGGAAAATTGAAGGATTAATCTAAATCCCCTTTGGCGTCTTCAAAGGCCTTTACAGGGGAATATTGGCATGTGAAGGGAAAGAGACAAATTAAAAGTTTACTTAAAAGACCGTTTAGGGGTGCCAAAGTCCAATACAGTTGCATGATGTCATCCAAAAATAAAAAGACAAATTAACGGTTTACTTTAAATCCCCTTTGGAGCCGCCAAAGGCAATTACAGGGGCATAGAGGCATCAAAAGGGAAAGAAACATTTGGAAAGCTTACTTTAATGCCACTTTGGGGATGCCAAAGGGCAAGAGAATTGCGGTGAGGCATCCAAAAATTTAGAGGAAAATTGAAGGATTAATCTAAATCCCCTTTGGCGTCTTCAAAGGCCTTTACAGGGGAATACTGGCATCTGAAGGGAAAGAGACAAATTAAAAGTTTACTTAAAAGACCGTTTAGGGGTGCCAAAGTCCAATACAGTTGCATGATGTCATCCAAAAATAAAAAGACAAATTAACGGTTTACTTTAAATCCCCTTTGGAGCCGCCAAAGGCAATTACAGGGGCATAGAGGCATCAAAAGGGAAAGAAACATTTGGAAAGCTTACTTTAATGCCACTTTGGGGATGCCAAAGGGCAAGAGAATTGCGGTGAGGCATCCAAAAATTTAGAGGAAAATTGAAGGATTAATCTAAATCCCCTTTGGCGTCTTCAAAGGCCTTTACAGGGGAATACTGGCATCTGAAGGGAAAGAGACAAATTAAAAGTTTACTTAAAAGACCGTTTAGGGGTGCCAAAGTCCAATACAGTTGCATGATGTCATCCAAAAATAAAAAGACAAATTAACGGTTTACTTTAAATCCCCTTTGGAGCCGCCAAAGGCAATTACAGGGGCATAGAGGCATCAAAAGGGAAAGAAACATTTGGAAAGCTTACTTTAATGCCACTTTGGGGATGCCAAAGGGCAAGAGAATTGCGGTGAGGCATCCAAAAATTTAGAGGAAAATTGAAGGATTAATCTAAATCCCCTTTGGCGTCTTCAAAGGCCTTTACAGGGGAATACTGGCATCTGAAGGGAAAGAGACAAATTAAAAGTTTACTTAAAAGACCGTTTAGGGGTGCCAAAGTCCAATACAGTTGCATGATGTCATCCAAAAATAAAAAGACAAATTAACGGTTTACTTTAAATCCCCTTTGGAGCCGCCAAAGGCAATTACAGGGGCATAGAGGCATCAAAAGGGAAAGAAACATTTGGAAAGCTTACTTTAATGCCACTTTGGGGATGCCAAAGGGCAAGAGAATTGCGGTGAGGCATCCAAAAATTTAGAGGAAAATTGAAGGATTAATCTAAATCCCCTTTGGCGTCTTCAAAGGCCTTTACAGGGGAATACTGGCATCTGAAGGGAAAGAGACAAATTAAAAGTTTACTTAAAAGACCGTTTAGGGGTGCCAAAGTCCAATACAGTTGCATGATGTCATCCAAAAATAAAAAGACAAATTAACGGTTTACTTTAAATCCCCTTTGGAGCCGCCAAAGGCAATTACAGGGGCATAGAGGCATCAAAAGGGAAAGAAACATTTGGAAAGCTTACTTTAATGCCACTTTGGGGATGCCAAAGGGCAAGAGAATTGCGGTGAGGCATCCAAAAATTTAGAGGAAAATTGAAGGATTAATCTAAATCCCCTTTGGCGTCTTCAAAGGCCTTTACAGGGGAATACTGGCATCTGAAGGGAAAGAGACAAATTAAAAGTTTACTTAAAAGACCGTTTAGGGGTGCCAAAGTCCAATACAGTTGCATGATGTCATCCAAAAATAAAAAGACAAATTAACGGTTTACTTTAAATCCCCTTTGGAGCCGCCAAAGGCAATTACAGGGGCATAGAGGCATCAAAAGGGAAAGAAACATTTGGAAAGCTTACTTTAATGCCACTTTGGGGATGCCAAAGGGCAAGAGAATTGCGGTGAGGCATCCAAAAATTTAGAGGAAAATTGAAGGATTAATCTAAATCCCCTTTGGCGTCTTCAAAGGCCTTTACAGGGGAATACTGGCATCTGAAGGGAAAGAGACAAATTAAAAGTTTACTTAAAAGACCGTTTAGGGGTGCCAAAGTCCAATACAGTTGCATGATGTCATCCAAAAATAAAAAGAGAAATTAACGGTTTACTTTAAATCCCCTTTGGAGCCGCCAAAGGCAATTACAGGGGCATAGAGGCATCAAAAGGGAAAGAAACATTTGGAAAGCTTACTTTAATGCCACTTTGGGGATGCCAAAGGGCAAGAGAATTGCGGTGAGGCATCCAAAAATTTAGAGGAAAATTGAAGGATTAATCTAAATCCCCTTTGGCGTCTTCAAAGGCCTTTACAGGGGAATACTGGCATCTGAAGGGAAAGAGACAAATTAAAAGTTTACTTAAAAGACCGTTTAGGGGTGCCAAAGTCCAATACAGTTGCATGATGTCATCCAAAAATAAAAAGACAAATTAACGGTTTACTTTAAATCCCCTTTGGAGCCGCCAAAGGCAATTACAGGGGCATAGAGGCATCAAAAGGGAAAGAAACATTTGGAAAGCTTACTTTAATGCCACTTTGGGGATGCCAAAGGGCAAGAGAATTGCGGTGAGGCATCCAAAAATTTAGAGGAAAATTGAAGGATTAATCTAAATCCCCTTTGGCGTCTTCAAAGGCCTTTACAGGGGAATACTGGCATCTGAAGGGAAAGAGACAATTTAAAAGTTTACTTAAAAGACCGTTTAGGGGTGCCAAAGTCCAATACAGTTGCATGATGTCATCCAAAAATAAAAAGACAAATTAACGGTTTACTTTAAATCCCCTTTGGAGCCGCCAAAGGTAATTAGAGGGGCATAGAGGCATCAAAAGGGAAAGAAACATTTGGAAAGCTTACTTTAATGCCACTTTGGGGATGCCAAAGGGCAAGAGAATTGCGGTGAGGCATCCAAAAATTTAGAGGAAAATTGAAGGATTAATCTAAATCCCCTTTGGCGTCTTCAAAGGCCTTTACAGGGGAATACTGGCATCTGAAGGGAAAGAGACAAATTAAAAGTTTACTTAAAAGACCGTTTAGGGGTGCCAAAGACCAATACAGTTGCATGGTGGCATCTAAAATAAAAAGACAAATTAACGGTTTACTTTAAATCCCCTTTGGAGGCGCCAAAGGTAATTAGAGGGGCATAGAGGCATCAAAAGGGAAAGAAACATTTGGAAAGCTTACTTTAATGCCACTTTGGGGATGCCAAAGGGCAAGAGAATTGCGGTGAGGCATCCAGAAATTTAGAGAAAAATTGAAGGATTAATCTAGATCCCCTTTGGCGTCTTCAAAGGCCTTTACAGAGGAATACTGGCATCTGAGGGAAAGAGACAATTTAAAAGTTTACTTAAAAGACCGTTTAGGGGTTCCAAGGTCCAATACAGTTGCATTGTGGCATCCAAAAATAAAAAGACAAATTAACGGTTTACTTTAAATCCCCTTTGGAGCCGCCAAAGGTAATTAGAGGGGCATAGAGGCATCAAAAGTGAAAGAAACATTTGGAAAGCTTACTTTAATGCCACTTTGCGGATGCCAAAGAAAAATTGCGGTGAGGCATCCAGAAATTTAGAGGAAAATTGAAGGATTAATCTAAATCCCCCTTGGCGTCTTCAAAGGTCTTTACAGGGGAATAGTGGCATCTGAAAGGAAAGAGACAAATTAAAAGTTTACTTAAAAGACCGTTTAGGGGTGCCAAAGTACAATACAGTTGCATGATGTCATCCAAAAATAAAAAGACAAATTAACGGTTTACTTTAAATCCCCTTTGGAGCCGCCAAAGGCAATTACAGGGGCATAGAGGCATCAAAAGGGAAAGAAACATTTGGAAAGCTTACTTTAATGCCACTTTGGGGATGCCAAAGGGCAAGAGAATTGCGGTGAGGCATCCAAAAATTTAGAGGAAAATTGAAGGATTAATCTAAATCCCCTTTGGCGTCTTCAAAGGCCTTTACAGAGGAATACTGGCATCTGAAGGGAAAGAGACAATTTAAAAGTTTACTTAAAAGACCGTTTAGGGGTGCCAAAGTCCAATACAGTTGCATGATGTCATCCAAAAATAAAAAGACAAATTAACGGTTTACTTTAAATCCCCTTTGGAGCCGCCAAAGGCAATTACAGGGGCATAGAGGCATCAAAAGGGAAAGAAACATTTGGAAAGCTTACTTTAATGCCACTTTGGGGATGCCAAAGGGCAAGAGAATTGCGGTGAGGCATCCAAAAATTTAGAGGAAAATTGAAGGATTAATCTAAATCCCCTTTGGCGTCTTCAAAGGCCTTTACAGGGGAATACTGGCATCTGAAGGGAAAGAGACAAATTAAAAGTTTACTTAAAAGACCGTTTAGGGGTGCCAAAGTCCAATACAGTTGCATGATGTCATCCAAAAATAAAAAGACAAATTAACGGTTTACTTTAAATCCCCTTTGGAGCCGCCAAAGGCAATTACAGGGGCATAGAGGCATCAAAAGGGAAAGAAACATTTGGAAAGCTTACTTTAATGCCACTTTGGGGATGCCAAAGGGCAAGAGAATTGCGGTGAGGCATCCAAAAATTTAGAGGAAAATTGAAGGATTAATCTAAATCCCCTTTGGCGTCTTCAAAGGCCTTTACAGGGGAATACTGGCATCTGAAGGGAAAGAGACAAATTAAAAGTTTACTTAAAAGACCGTTTAGGGGTGCCAAAGTCCAATACAGTTGCATGATGTCATCCAAAAATAAAAAGAGAAATTAACGGTTAAGTTTAAATCCCCTTTGGAGCCGCCAAAGGCAATTACAGGGGCATAGAGGCATCAAAAGGGAAAGAAACATTTGGAAAGCTTACTTTAATGCCACTTTGGGGATGCCAAAGGGCAAGAGAATTGCGGTGAGGCATTTACAGGGGCATAGAGGCATCAAAAGGGAAAGAAACATTTGGAAAGCTTACTTTAATGCCACTTTGGGGATGCCAAAGGGCAAGAGAATTGCGGTGAGGCATCCAAAAATTTAGAGGAAAATTGAAGGATTAATCTAAATCCCCTTTGGCGTCTTCAAAGGCCTTTACAGGGGAATACTGGCATCTGAAGGGAAAGAGACAATTCAAAAGTTTACTTAAAAGACCGTTTAGGGGTGCCAAAGTCCAATACAGTTGCATGATGTCATCCAAAAATAAAAAGACAAATTAACGGTTTACTTTAAATCCCCTTTGGAGCCGCCAAAGGCAATTACAGGGGCATAGAGGCATCAAAAGGGAAAGAAACATTTGGAAAGCTTACTTTAATGCCACTTTGGGGATGCCAAAGGGCAAGAGAATTGCGGTGAGGCATCCAAAAATTTAGAGGAAAATTGAAGGATTAATCTAAATCCCCTTTGGCGTCTTCAAAGGCCTTTACAGGGGAATACTGGCATCTGAAGGGAAAGAGACAAATTAAAAGTTTACTTAAAAGACCGTTTAGGGGTGCCAAAGTCCAATCCAATACAGTTGCATGATGTCATCCAAAAATAAAAAGAGAAATTAACGGTTTACTTTAAATCCCCTTTGGAGCCGCCAAAGGCAATTACAGGGGCATAGAGGCATCAAAAGGGAAAGAAACATTTGGAAAGCTTACTTTAATGCCACTTTGGGGATGCCAAAGGGCAAGAGAATTGCGGTGAGGCATCCAAAAATTTAGAGGAAAATTGAAGGATTAATCTAAATCCCCTTTGGCGTCTTCAAAGGCCTTTACAGGGGAATACTGGCATCTGAAGGGAAAGAGACAAATTAAAAGTTTACTTAAAAGACCGTTTAGGGGTGCCAAAGTCCAATACAGTTGCATGATGTCATCCAAAAATAAAAAGACAAATTAACGGTTTACTTTAAATCCCCTTTGGAGCCGCCAAAGGCAATTACAGGGGCATAGAGGCATCAAAAGGGAAAGAAACATTTGGAAAGCTTACTTTAATGCCACTTTGGGGATGCCAAAGGGCAAGAGAATTGCGGTGAGGCATCCAAAAATTTAGAGGAAAATTGAAGGATTAATCTAAATCCCCTTTGGCGTCTTCAAAGGCCTTTACAGGGGAATACTGGCATCTGAAGGGAAAGAGACAAATTAAAAGTTTACTTAAAAGACCGTTTAGGGGTGCCAAAGTCCAATACAGTTGCATGATGTCATCCAAAAATAAAAAGACAAATTAACGGTTTACTTTAAATCCCCTTTGGAGCCGCCAAAGGCAATTACAGGGGCATAGAGGCATCAAAAGGGAAAGAAACATTTGGAAAGCTTACTTTAATGCCACTTTGGGGATGCCAAAGGGCAAGAGAATTGCGGTGAGGCATCCAAAAATTTAGAGGAAAATTGAAGGATTAATCTAAATCCCCTTTGGCGTCTTCAAAGGCCTTTACAGGGGAATACTGGCATCTGAAGGGAAAGAGACAAATTCAAAAGTTTACTTAAAAGACCGTTTAGGGGTGCCAAAGTCCAATACAGTTGCATGATGTCATCCAAAAATAAAAAGACAAATTAACGGTTTACTTTAAATCCCCTTTGGAGCCGCCAAAGGCAATTACAGGGGCATAGAGGCATCAAAAGGGAAAGAAACATTTGGAAAGCTTACTTTAATGCCACTTTGGGGATGCCAAAGGGCAAGAGAATTGCGGTGAGGCATCCAAAAATTTAGAGGAAAATTGAAGGATTAATCTAAATCCCCTTTGGCGTCTTCAAAGGCCTTTACAGGGGAATACTGGCATCTGAAGGGAAAGAGACAATTCAAAAGTTTACTTAAAAGACCGTTTAGGGGTGCCAAAGTCCAATACAGTTGCATGATGTCATCCAAAAATAAAAAGACAAATTAACGGTTTACTTTAAATCCCCTTTGGAGCCGCCAAAGGCAATTACAGGGGCATAGAGGCATCAAAAGGGAAAGAAACATTTGGAAAGCTTACTTTAATGCCACTTTGGGGATGCCAAAGGGCAAGAGAATTGCGGTGAGGCATCCAAAAATTTAGAGGAAAATTGAAGGATTAATCTAAATCCCCTTTGGCGTCTTCAAAGGCCTTTACAGGGGAATACTGGCATCTGAAGGGAAAGAGACAAATCAAAAGTTTACTTAAAAGACCGTTTAGGGGTGCCAAAGTCCAATACAGTTGCATGATGTCATCCAAAAATAAAAAGACAAATTAACGGTTTACTTTAAATCCCCTTTGGAGCCGCCAAAGGCAATTACAGGGGCATAGAGGCATCAAAAGGGAAAGAAACATTTGGAAAGCTTACTTTAATGCCACTTTGGGGATGCCAAAGGGCAAGAGAATTGCGGTGAGGCATCCAAAAATTTAGAGGAAAATTGAAGGATTAATCTAAATCCCCTTTGGCGTCTTCAAAGGCCTTTACAGGGGAATACTGGCATCTGAAGGGAAAGAGACAAATTAAAAGTTTACTTAAAAGACCGTTTAGGGGTGCCAAAGTCCAATACAGTTGCATGATGTCATCCAAAAATAAAAAGAGAAATTAACGGTTTACTTTAAATCCCCTTTGGAGCCGCCAAAGGCAATTACAGGGGCATAGAGGCATCAAAAGGGAAAGAAACATTTGGAAAGCTTACTTTAATGCCACTTTGGGGATGCCAAAGGGCAAGAGAATTGCGGTGAGGCATCCAAAAATTTAGAGGAAAATTGAAGGATTAATCTAAATCCCCTTTGGCGTCTTCAAAGGCCTTTACAGGGGAATACTGGCATCTGAAGGGAAAGAGACAAATTAAAAGTTTACTTAAAAGACCGTTTAGGGGTGCCAAAGTCCAATACAGTTGCATGATGTCATCCAAAAATAAAAAGAGAAATTAACGGTTTACTTTAAATCCCCTTTGGAGCCGCCAAAGGCAATTACAGGGGCATAGAGGCATCAAAAGGGAAAGAAACATTTGGAAAGCTTACTTTAATGCCACTTTGGGGATGCCAAAGGGCAAGAGAATTGCGGTGAGGCATCCAAAAATTTAGAGGAAAATTGAAGGATTAATCTAAATCCCCTTTGGCGTCTTCAAAGGCCTTTACAGGGGAATACTGGCATCTGAAGGGAAAGAGACAATTCAAAAGTTTACTTAAAAGACCGTTTAGGGGTGCCAAAGTCCAATACAGTTGCATGATGTCATCCAAAAATAAAAAGACAAATTAACGGTTTACTTTAAATCCCCTTTGGAGCCGCCAAAGGCAATTACAGGGGCATAGAGGCATCAAAAGGGAAAGAAACATTTGGAAAGCTTACTTTAATGCCACTTTGGGGATGCCAAAGGGCAAGAGAATTGCGGTGAGGCATCCAAAAATTTAGAGGAAAATTGAAGGATTAATCTAAATCCCCTTTGGCGTCTTCAAAGGCCTTTACAGGGGAATACTGGCATCTGAAGGGAAAGAGACAAATTAAAAGTTTACTTAAAAGACCGTTTAGGGGTGCCAAAGTCCAATACAGTTGCATGATGTCATCCAAAAATAAAAAGACAAATTAACGGTTTACTTTAAATCCCCTTTGGAGCCGCCAAAGGCAATTACAGGGGCATAGAGGCATCAAAAGGGAAAGAAACATTTGGAAAGCTTACTTTAATGCCACTTTGGGGATGCCAAAGGGCAAGAGAATTGCGGTGAGGCATCCAAAAATTTAGAGGAAAATTGAAGGATTAATCTAAATCCCCTTTGGCGTCTTCAAAGGCCTTTACAGGGGAATACTGGCATCTGAAGGGAAAGAGACAAATTAAAAGTTTACTTAAAAGACCGTTTAGGGGTGCCAAAGTCCAATACAGTTGCATGATGTCATCCAAAAATAAAAAGACAAATTAACGGTTTACTTTAAATCCCCTTTGGAGCCGCCAAAGGCAATTACAGGGGCATAGAGGCATCAAAAGGGAAAGAAACATTTGGAAAGCTTACTTTAATGCCACTTTGGGGATGCCAAAGGGCAAGAGAATTGCGGTGAGGCATCCAAAAATTTAGAGGAAAATTGAAGGATTAATCTAAATCCCCTTTGGCGTCTTCAAAGGCCTTTACAGGGGAATACTGGCATCTGAAGGGAAAGAGACAAATTAAAAGTTTACTTAAAAGACCGTTTAGGGGTGCCAAAGTCCAATACAGTTGCATGATGTCATCCAAAAATAAAAAGAGAAATTAACGGTTTACTTTAAATCCCCTTTGGAGCCGCCAAAGGCAATTACAGGGGCATAGAGGCATCAAAAGGGAAAGAAACATTTGGAAAGCTTACTTTAATGCCACTTTGGGGATGCCAAAGGGCAAGAGAATTGCGGTGAGGCATCCAAAAATTTAGAGGAAAATTGAAGGATTAATCTAAATCCCCTTTGGCGTCTTCAAAGGCCTTTACAGGGGAATACTGGCATCTGAAGGGAAAGAGACAAATTAAAAGTTTACTTAAAAGACCGTTTAGGGGTGCCAAAGTCCAATACAGTTGCATGATGTCATCCAAAAATAAAAAGACAAATTAACGGTTTACTTTAAATCCCCTTTGGAGCCGCCAAAGGCAATTACAGGGGCATAGAGGCATCAAAAGGGAAAGAAACATTTGGAAAGCTTACTTTAATGCCACTTTGGGGATGCCAAAGGGCAAGAGAATTGCGGTGAGGCATCCAAAAATTTAGAGGAAAATTGAAGGATTAATCTAAATCCCCTTTGGCGTCTTCAAAGGCCTTTACAGGGGAATACTGGCATCTGAAGGGAAAGAGACAATTAAAAGTTTACTTAAAAGACCGTTTAGGGGTGCCAAAGTCCAATACAGTTGCATGATGTCATCCAAAAATAAAAAGACAAATTAACGGTTTACTTTAAATCCCCTTTGGAGCCGCCAAAGGCAATTACAGGGGCATAGAGGCATCAAAAGGGAAAGAAACATTTGGAAAGCTTACTTTAATGCCACTTTGGGGATGCCAAAGGGCAAGAGAATTGCGGTGAGGCATCCAAAAATTTAGAGGAAAATTGAAGGATTAATCTAAATCCCCTTTGGCGTCTTCAAAGGCCTTTACAGGGGAATACTGGCATCTGAAGGGAAAGAGACAAATCAAAAGTTTACTTAAAAGACCGTTTAGGGGTGCCAAAGTCCAATACAGTTGCATGATGTCATCCAAAAATAAAAAGACAAATTAACGGTTTACTTTAAATCCCCTTTGGAGCCGCCAAAGGCAATTACAGGGGCATAGAGGCATCAAAAGGGAAAGAAACATTTGGAAAGCTTACTTTAATGCCACTTTGGGGATGCCAAAGGGCAAGAGAATTGCGGTGAGGCATCCAAAAATTTAGAGGAAAATTGAAGGATTAATCTAAATCCCCTTTGGCGTCTTCAAAGGCCTTTACAGGGGAATACTGGCATCTGAAGGGAAAGAGACAAATTAAAAGTTTACTTAAAAGACCGTTTAGGGGTGCCAAAGTCCAATACAGTTGCATGATGTCATCCAAAAATAAAAAGACAAATTAACGGTTTACTTTAAATCCCCTTTGGAGCCGCCAAAGGCAATTACAGGGGCATAGAGGCATCAAAAGGGAAAGAAACATTTGGAAAGCTTACTTTAATGCCACTTTGGGGATGCCAAAGGGCAAGAGAATTGCGGTGAGGCATCCAAAAATTTAGAGGAAAATTGAAGGATTAATCTAAATCCCCTTTGGCGTCTTCAAAGGCCTTTACAGGGGAATACTGGCATCTGAAGGGAAAGAGACAAATTAAAAGTTTACTTAAAAGACCGTTTAGGGGTGCCAAAGTCCAATACAGTTGCATGATGTCATCCAAAAATAAAAAGACAAATTAACGGTTTACTTTAAATCCCCTTTGGAGCCGCCAAAGGCAATTACAGGGGCATAGAGGCATCAAAAGGGAAAGAAACATTTGGAAAGCTTACTTTAATGCCACTTTGGGGATGCCAAAGGGCAAGAGAATTGCGGTGAGGCATCCAAAAATTTAGAGGAAAATTGAAGGATTAATCTAAATCCCCTTTGGCGTCTTCAAAGGCCTTTACAGGGGAATACTGGCATCTGAAGGGAAAGAGACAAATTAAAAGTTTACTTAAAAGACCGTTTAGGGGTGCCAAAGTCCAATACAGTTGCATGATGTCATCCAAAAATAAAAAGACAAATTAACGGTTTACTTTAAATCCCCTTTGGAGCCGCCAAAGGCAATTACAGGGGCATAGAGGCATCAAAAGGGAAAGAAACATTTGGAAAGCTTACTTTAATGCCACTTTGGGGATGCCAAAGGGCAAGAGAATTGCGGTGAGGCATCCAAAAATTTAGAGGAAAATTGAAGGATTAATCTAAATCCCCTTTGGCGTCTTCAAAGGCCTTTACAGGGGAATACTGGCATCTGAAGGGAAAGAGACAAATTAAAAGTTTACTTAAAAGACCGTTTAGGGGTGCCAAAGTCCAATACAGTTGCATGATGTCATCCAAAAATAAAAAGAGAAATTAACGGTTTACTTTAAATCCCCTTTGGAGCCGCCAAAGGCAATTACAGGGGCATAGAGGCATCAAAAGGGAAAGAAACATTTGGAAAGCTTACTTTAATGCCACTTTGGGGATGCCAAAGGGCAAGAGAATTGCGGTGAGGCATCCAAAAATTTAGAGGAAAATTGAAGGATTAATCTAAATCCCCTTTGGCGTCTTCAAAGGCCTTTACAGGGGAATACTGGCATCTGAAGGGAAAGAGACAAATTAAAAGTTTACTTAAAAGACCGTTTAGGGGTGCCAAAGTCCAATACAGTTGCATGATGTCATCCAAAAATAAAAAGACAAATTAACGGTTTACTTTAAATCCCCTTTGGAGCCGCCAAAGGCAATTACAGGGGCATAGAGGCATCAAAAGGGAAAGAAACATTTGGAAAGCTTACTTTAATGCCACTTTGGGGATGCCAAAGGGCAAGAGAATTGCGGTGAGGCATCCAAAAATTTAGAGGAAAATTGAAGGATTAATCTAAATCCCCTTTGGCGTCTTCAAAGGCCTTTACAGGGGAATACTGGCATCTGAAGGGAAAGAGACAAATTAAAAGTTTACTTAAAAGACCGTTTAGGGGTGCCAAAGTCCAATACAGTTGCATGATGTCATCCAAAAATAAAAAGACAAATTAACGGTTTACTTTAAATCCCCTTTGGAGCCGCCAAAGGCAATTACAGGGGCATAGAGGCATCAAAAGGGAAAGAAACATTTGGAAAGCTTACTTTAATGCCACTTTGGGGATGCCAAAGGGCAAGAGAATTGCGGTGAGGCATCCAAAAATTTAGAGGAAAATTGAAGGATTAATCTAAATCCCCTTTGGCGTCTTCAAAGGCCTTTACAGGGGAATACTGGCATCTGAAGGGAAAGAGACAATTCAAAAGTTTACTTAAAAGACCGTTTAGGGGTGCCAAAGTCCAATACAGTTGCATGATGTCATCCAAAAATAAAAAGACAAATTAACGGTTTACTTTAAATCCCCTTTGGAGCCGCCAAAGGCAATTACAGGGGCATAGAGGCATCAAAAGGGAAAGAAACATTTGGAAAGCTTACTTTAATGCCACTTTGGGGATGCCAAAGGGCAAGAGAATTGCGGTGAGGCATCCAAAAATTTAGAGGAAAATTGAAGGATTAATCTAAATCCCCTTTGGCGTCTTCAAAGGCCTTTACAGGGGAATACTGGCATCTGAAGGGAAAGAGACAAATCAAAAGTTTACTTAAAAGACCGTTTAGGGGTGCCAAAGTCCAATACAGTTGCATGATGTCATCCAAAAATAAAAAGACAAATTAACGGTTTACTTTAAATCCCCTTTGGAGCCGCCAAAGGCAATTACAGGGGCATAGAGGCATCAAAAGGGAAAGAAACATTTGGAAAGCTTACTTTAATGCCACTTTGGGGATGCCAAAGGGCAAGAGAATTGCGGTGAGGCATCCAAAAATTTAGAGGAAAATTGAAGGATTAATCTAAATCCCCTTTGGCGTCTTCAAAGGCCTTTACAGGGGAATACTGGCATCTGAAGGGAAAGAGACAAATCAAAAGTTTACTTAAAAGACCGTTTAGGGGTGCCAAAGTCCAATACAGTTGCATGATGTCATCCAAAAATAAAAAGACAAATTAACGGTTTACTTTAAATCCCCTTTGGAGCCGCCAAAGGCAATTACAGGGGCATAGAGGCATCAAAAGGGAAAGAAACATTTGGAAAGCTTACTTTAATGCCACTTTGGGGATGCCAAAGGGCAAGAGAATTGCGGTGAGGCATCCAAAAATTTAGAGGAAAATTGAAGGATTAATCTAAATCCCCTTTGGCGTCTTCAAAGGCCTTTACAGGGGAATACTGGCATCTGAAGGGAAAGAGACAATTAAAAGTTTACTTAAAAGACCGTTTAGGGGTGCCAAAGTCCAATACAGTTGCATGATGTCATCCAAAAATAAAAAGACAAATTAACGGTTTACTTTAAATCCCCTTTGGAGCCGCCAAAGGCAATTACAGGGGCATAGAGGCATCAAAAGGGAAAGAAACATTTGGAAAGCTTACTTTAATGCCACTTTGGGGATGCCAAAGGGCAAGAGAATTGCGGTGAGGCATCCAAAAATTTAGAGGAAAATTGAAGGATTAATCTAAATCCCCTTTGGCGTCTTCAAAGGCCTTTACAGGGGAATACTGGCATCTGAAGGGAAAGAGACAATTAAAAGTTTACTTAAAAGACCGTTTAGGGGTGCCAAAGTCCAATACAGTTGCATGATGTCATCCAAAAATAAAAAGACAAATTAACGGTTTACTTTAAATCCCCTTTGGAGCCGCCAAAGGCAATTACAGGGGCATAGAGGCATCAAAAGGGAAAGAAACATTTGGAAAGCTTACTTTAATGCCACTTTGGGGATGCCAAAGGGCAAGAGAATTGCGGTGAGGCATCCAAAAATTTAGAGGAAAATTGAAGGATTAATCTAAATCCCCTTTGGCGTCTTCAAAGGCCTTTACAGGGGAATACTGGCATCTGAAGGGAAAGAGACAAATTAAAAGTTTACTTAAAAGACCGTTTAGGGGTGCCAAAGTCCAATACAGTTGCATGATGTCATCCAAAAATAAAAAGAGAAATTAACGGTTTACTTTAAATCCCCTTTGGAGCCGCCAAAGGCAATTACAGGGGCATAGAGGCATCAAAAGGGAAAGAAACATTTGGAAAGCTTACTTTAATGCCACTTTGGGGATGCCAAAGGGCAAGAGAATTGCGGTGAGGCATCCAAAAATTTAGAGGAAAATTGAAGGATTAATCTAAATCCCCTTTGGCGTCTTCAAAGGCCTTTACAGGGGAATACTGGCATCTGAAGGGAAAGAGACAAATTAAAAGTTTACTTAAAAGACCGTTTAGGGGTGCCAAAGTCCAATACAGTTGCATGATGTCATCCAAAAATAAAAAGACAAATTAACGGTTTACTTTAAATCCCCTTTGGAGCCGCCAAAGGCAATTACAGGGGCATAGAGGCATCAAAAGGGAAAGAAACATTTGGAAAGCTTACTTTAATGCCACTTTGGGGATGCCAAAGGGCAAGAGAATTGCGGTGAGGCATCCAAAAATTTAGAGGAAAATTGAAGGATTAATCTAAATCCCCTTTGGCGTCTTCAAAGGCCTTTACAGGGGAATACTGGCATCTGAAGGGAAAGAGACAAATCAAAAGTTTACTTAAAAGACCGTTTAGGGGTGCCAAAGTCCAATACAGTTGCATGATGTCATCCAAAAATAAAAAGACAAATTAACGGTTTACTTTAAATCCCCTTTGGAGCCGCCAAAGGCAATTACAGGGGCATAGAGGCATCAAAAGGGAAAGAAACATTTGGAAAGCTTACTTTAATGCCACTTTGGGGATGCCAAAGGGCAAGAGAATTGCGGTGAGGCATCCAAAAATTTAGAGGAAAATTGAAGGATTAATCTAAATCCCCTTTGGCGTCTTCAAAGGCCTTTACAGGGGAATACTGGCATCTGAAGGGAAAGAGACAATTAAAAGTTTACTTAAAAGACCGTTTAGGGGTGCCAAAGTCCAATACAGTTGCATGATGTCATCCAAAAATAAAAAGACAAATTAACGGTTTACTTTAAATCCCCTTTGGAGCCGCCAAAGGCAATTACAGGGGCATAGAGGCATCAAAAGGGAAAGAAACATTTGGAAAGCTTACTTTAATGCCACTTTGGGGATGCCAAAGGGCAAGAGAATTGCGGTGAGGCATCCAAAAATTTAGAGGAAAATTGAAGGATTAATCTAAATCCCCTTTGGCGTCTTCAAAGGCCTTTACAGGGGAATACTGGCATCTGAAGGGAAAGAGACAATTAAAAGTTTACTTAAAAGACCGTTTAGGGGTGCCAAAGTCCAATACAGTTGCATGATGTCATCCAAAAATAAAAAGACAAATTAACGGTTTACTTTAAATCCCCTTTGGAGCCGCCAAAGGCAATTACAGGGGCATAGAGGCATCAAAAGGGAAAGAAACATTTGGAAAGCTTACTTTAATGCCACTTTGGGGATGCCAAAGGGCAAGAGAATTGCGGTGAGGCATCCAAAAATTTAGAGGAAAATTGAAGGATTAATCTAAATCCCCTTTGGCGTCTTCAAAGGCCTTTACAGGGGAATACTGGCATCTGAAGGGAAAGAGACAAATCAAAAGTTTACTTAAAAGACCGTTTAGGGGTGCCAAAGTCCAATACAGTTGCATGATGTCATCCAAAAATAAAAAGACAAATTAACGGTTTACTTTAAATCCCCTTTGGAGCCGCCAAAGGCAATTACAGGGGCATAGAGGCATCAAAAGGGAAAGAAACATTTGGAAAGCTTACTTTAATGCCACTTTGGGGATGCCAAAGGGCAAGAGAATTGCGGTGAGGCATCCAAAAATTTAGAGGAAAATTGAAGGATTAATCTAAATCCCCTTTGGCGTCTTCAAAGGCCTTTACAGGGGAATACTGGCATCTGAAGGGAAAGAGACAAATCAAAAGTTTACTTAAAAGACCGTTTAGGGGTGCCAAAGTCCAATACAGTTGCATGATGTCATCCAAAAATAAAAAGACAAATTAACGGTTTACTTTAAATCCCCTTTGGAGCCGCCAAAGGCAATTACAGGGGCATAGAGGCATCAAAAGGGAAAGAAACATTTGGAAAGCTTACTTTAATGCCACTTTGGGGATGCCAAAGGGCAAGAGAATTGCGGTGAGGCATCCAAAAATTTAGAGGAAAATTGAAGGATTAATCTAAATCCCCTTTGGCGTCTTCAAAGGCCTTTACAGGGGAATACTGGCATCTGAAGGGAAAGAGACAAATTAAAAGTTTACTTAAAAGACCGTTTAGGGGTGCCAAAGTCCAATACAGTTGCATGATGTCATCCAAAAATAAAAAGACAAATTAACGGTTTACTTTAAATCCCCTTTGGAGCCGCCAAAGGCAATTACAGGGGCATAGAGGCATCAAAAGGGAAAGAAACATTTGGAAAGCTTACTTTAATGCCACTTTGGGGATGCCAAAGGGCAAGAGAATTGCGGTGAGGCATCCAAAAATTTAGAGGAAAATTGAAGGATTAATCTAAATCCCCTTTGGCGTCTTCAAAGGCCTTTACAGGGGAATACTGGCATCTGAAGGGAAAGAGACAATTCAAAAGTTTACTTAAAAGACCGTTTAGGGGTGCCAAAGTCCAATACAGTTGCATGATGTCATCCAAAAATAAAAAGACAAATTAACGGTTTACTTTAAATCCCCTTTGGAGCCGCCAAAGGCAATTACAGGGGCATAGAGGCATCAAAAGGGAAAGAAACATTTGGAAAGCTTACTTTAATGCCACTTTGGGGATGCCAAAGGGCAAGAGAATTGCGGTGAGGCATCCAAAAATTTAGAGGAAAATTGAAGGATTAATCTAAATCCCCTTTGGCGTCTTCAAAGGCCTTTACAGGGGAATACTGGCATCTGAAGGGAAAGAGACAAATCAAAAGTTTACTTAAAAGACCGTTTAGGGGTGCCAAAGTCCAATACAGTTGCATGATGTCATCCAAAAATAAAAAGAGAAATTAACGGTTTACTTTAAATCCCCTTTGGAGCCGCCAAAGGCAATT
Source organism: Panulirus ornatus (assembly GCF_036320965.1). Lineage (NCBI taxonomy): Eukaryota > Metazoa > Arthropoda > Malacostraca > Decapoda > Palinuridae > Panulirus > Panulirus ornatus. Next base: position 6,539,246 of record NC_092267.1, on the reverse strand, counting down.
ACAGGGGCATAGAGGCATCAAAAGGGAAAGAAACATTTGGAAAGCTTACTTTAATGCCACTTTGGGGATGCCAAAGGGCAAGAGAATTGCGGTGAGGCATCCAAAAATTTAGAGGAAAATTGAAGGATTAATCTAAATCCCCTTTGGCGTCTTCAAAGGCCTTTACAGGGGAATACTGGCATCTGAAGGGAAAGAGACAAATCAAAAGTTTACTTAAAAGACCGTTTAGGGGTGCCAAAGTCCAATACAGTTGCATGATGTCATCCAAAAATAAAAAGACAAATTAACGGTTTACTTTAAATCCCCTTTGGAGCCGCCAAAGGCAATTACAGGGGCATAGAGGCATCAAAAGGGAAAGAAACATTTGGAAAGCTTACTTTAATGCCACTTTGGGGATGCCAAAGGGCAAGAGAATTGCGGTGAGGCATCCAAAAATTTAGAGGAAAATTGAAGGATTAATCTAAATCCCCTTTGGCGTCTTCAAAGGCCTTTACAGGGGAATACTGGCATCTGAAGGGAAAGAGACAAATTAAAAGTTTACTTAAAAGACCGTTTAGGGGTGCCAAAGTCCAATACAGTTGCATGATGTCATCCAAAAATAAAAAGACAAATTAACGGTTTACTTTAAATCCCCTTTGGAGCCGCCAAAGGCAATTACAGGGGCATAGAGGCATCAAAAGGGAAAGAAACATTTGGAAAGCTTACTTTAATGCCACTTTGGGGATGCCAAAGGGCAAGAGAATTGCGGTGAGGCATCCAAAAATTTAGAGGAAAATTGAAGGATTAATCTAAATCCCCTTTGGCGTCTTCAAAGGCCTTTACAGGGGAATACTGGCATCTGAAGGGAAAGAGACAATTCAAAAGTTTACTTAAAAGACCGTTTAGGGGTGCCAAAGTCCAATACAGTTGCATGATGTCATCCAAAAATAAAAAGACAAATTAACGGTTTACTTTAAATCCCCTTTGGAGCCGCCAAAGGCAATTACAGGGGCATAGAGGCATCAAAAGGGAAAGAAACATTTGGAAAGCTTACTTTAATGCCACTTTGGGGATGCCAAAGGGCAAGAGAATTGCGGTGAGGCATCCAAAAATTTAGAGGAAAATTGAAGGATTAATCTAAATCCCCTTTGGCGTCTTCAAAGGCCTTTACAGGGGAATACTGGCATCTGAAGGGAAAGAGACAAATCAAAAGTTTACTTAAAAGACCGTTTAGGGGTGCCAAAGTCCAATACAGTTGCATGATGTCATCCAAAAATAAAAAGACAAATTAACGGTTTACTTTAAATCCCCTTTGGAGCCGCCAAAGGCAATTACAGGGGCATAGAGGCATCAAAAGGGAAAGAAACATTTGGAAAGCTTACTTTAATGCCACTTTGGGGATGCCAAAGGGCAAGAGAATTGCGGTGAGGCATCCAAAAATTTAGAGGAAAATTGAAGGATTAATCTAAATCCCCTTTGGCGTCTTCAAAGGCCTTTACAGGGGAATACTGGCATCTGAAGGGAAAGAGACAAATTAAAAGTTTACTTAAAAGACCGTTTAGGGGTGCCAAAGTCCAATACAGTTGCATGATGTCATCCAAAAATAAAAAGACAAATTAACGGTTTACTTTAAATCCCCTTTGGAGCCGCCAAAGGCAATTACAGGGGCATAGAGGCATCAAAAGGGAAAGAAACATTTGGAAAGCTTACTTTAATGCCACTTTGGGGATGCCAAAGGGCAAGAGAATTGCGGTGAGGCATCCAAAAATTTAGAGGAAAATTGAAGGATTAATCTAAATCCCCTTTGGCGTCTTCAAAGGCCTTTACAGGGGAATACTGGCATCTGAAGGGAAAGAGACAATTCAAAAGTTTACTTAAAAGACCGTTTAGGGGTGCCAAAGTCCAATACAGTTGCATGATGTCATCCAAAAATAAAAAGACAAATTAACGGTTTACTTTAAATCCCCTTTGGAGCCGCCAAAGGCAATTACAGGGGCATAGAGGCATCAAAAGGGAAAGAAACATTTGGAAAGCTTACTTTAATGCCACTTTGGGGATGCCAAAGGGCAAGAGAATTGCGGTGAGGCATCCAAAAATTTAGAGGAAAATTGAAGGATTAATCTAAATCCCCTTTGGCGTCTTCAAAGGCCTTTACAGGGGAATACTGGCATCTGAAGGGAAAGAGACAAATCAAAAGTTTACTTAAAAGACCGTTTAGGGGTGCCAAAGTCCAATACAGTTGCATGATGTCATCCAAAAATAAAAAGACAAATTAACGGTTTACTTTAAATCCCCTTTGGAGCCGCCAAAGGCAATTACAGGGGCATAGAGGCATCAAAAGGGAAAGAAACATTTGGAAAGCTTACTTTAATGCCACTTTGGGGATGCCAAAGGGCAAGAGAATTGCGGTGAGGCATCCAAAAATTTAGAGGAAAATTGAAGGATTAATCTAAATCCCCTTTGGCGTCTTCAAAGGCCTTTACAGGGGAATACTGGCATCTGAAGGGAAAGAGACAAATTAAAAGTTTACTTAAAAGACCGTTTAGGGGTGCCAAAGTCCAATACAGTTGCATGATGTCATCCAAAAATAAAAAGACAAATTAACGGTTTACTTTAAATCCCCTTTGGAGCCGCCAAAGGCAATTACAGGGGCATAGAGGCATCAAAAGGGAAAGAAACATTTGGAAAGCTTACTTTAATGCCACTTTGGGGATGCCAAAGGGCAAGAGAATTGCGGTGAGGCATCCAAAAATTTAGAGGAAAATTGAAGGATTAATCTAAATCCCCTTTGGCGTCTTCAAAGGCCTTTACAGGGGAATACTGGCATCTGAAGGGAAAGAGACAAATTAAAAGTTTACTTAAAAGACCGTTTAGGGGTGCCAAAGTCCAATACAGTTGCATGATGTCATCCAAAAATAAAAAGACAAATTAACGGTTTACTTTAAATCCCCTTTGGAGCCGCCAAAGGCAATTACAGGGGCATAGAGGCATCAAAAGGGAAAGAAACATTTGGAAAGCTTACTTTAATGCCACTTTGGGGATGCCAAAGGGCAAGAGAATTGCGGTGAGGCATCCAAAAATTTAGAGGAAAATTGAAGGATTAATCTAAATCCCCTTTGGCGTCTTCAAAGGCCTTTACAGGGGAATACTGGCATCTGAAGGGAAAGAGACAAATCAAAAGTTTACTTAAAAGACCGTTTAGGGGTGCCAAAGTCCAATACAGTTGCATGATGTCATCCAAAAATAAAAAGACAAATTAACGGTTTACTTTAAATCCCCTTTGGAGCCGCCAAAGGCAATTACAGGGGCATAGAGGCATCAAAAGGGAAAGAAACATTTGGAAAGCTTACTTTAATGCCACTTTGGGGATGCCAAAGGGCAAGAGAATTGCGGTGAGGCATCCAAAAATTTAGAGGAAAATTGAAGGATTAATCTAAATCCCCTTTGGCGTCTTCAAAGGCCTTTACAGGGGAATACTGGCATCTGAAGGGAAAGAGACAAATTAAAAGTTTACTTAAAAGACCGTTTAGGGGTGCCAAAGTCCAATACAGTTGCATGATGTCATCCAAAAATAAAAAGACAAATTAACGGTTTACTTTAAATCCCCTTTGGAGCCGCCAAAGGCAATTACAGGGGCATAGAGGCATCAAAAGGGAAAGAAACATTTGGAAAGCTTACTTTAATGCCACTTTGGGGATGCCAAAGGGCAAGAGAATTGCGGTGAGGCATCCAAAAATTTAGAGGAAAATTGAAGGATTAATCTAAATCCCCTTTGGCGTCTTCAAAGGCCTTTACAGGGGAATACTGGCATCTGAAGGGAAAGAGACAAATTAAAAGTTTACTTAAAAGACCGTTTAGGGGTGCCAAAGTCCAATACAGTTGCATGATGTCATCCAAAAATAAAAAGACAAATTAACGGTTTACTTTAAATCCCCTTTGGAGCCGCCAAAGGCAATTACAGGGGCATAGAGGCATCAAAAGGGAAAGAAACATTTGGAAAGCTTACTTTAATGCCACTTTGGGGATGCCAAAGGGCAAGAGAATTGCGGTGAGGCATCCAAAAATTTAGAGGAAAATTGAAGGATTAATCTAAATCCCCTTTGGCGTCTTCAAAGGCCTTTACAGGGGAATACTGGCATCTGAAGGGAAAGAGACAAATCAAAAGTTTACTTAAAAGACCGTTTAGGGGTGCCAAAGTCCAATACAGTTGCATGATGTCATCCAAAAATAAAAAGACAAATTAACGGTTTACTTTAAATCCCCTTTGGAGCCGCCAAAGGCAATTACAGGGGCATAGAGGCATCAAAAGGGAAAGAAACATTTGGAAAGCTTACTTTAATGCCACTTTGGGGATGCCAAAGGGCAAGAGAATTGCGGTGAGGCATCCAAAAATTTAGAGGAAAATTGAAGGATTAATCTAAATCCCCTTTGGCGTCTTCAAAGGCCTTTACAGGGGAATACTGGCATCTGAAGGGAAAGAGACAATTCAAAAGTTTACTTAAAAGACCGTTTAGGGGTGCCAAAGTCCAATACAGTTGCATGATGTCATCCAAAAATAAAAAGACAAATTAACGGTTTACTTTAAATCCCCTTTGGAGCCGCCAAAGGCAATTACAGGGGCATAGAGGCATCAAAAGGGAAAGAAACATTTGGAAAGCTTACTTTAATGCCACTTTGGGGATGCCAAAGGGCAAGAGAATTGCGGTGAGGCATCCAAAAATTTAGAGGAAAATTGAAGGATTAATCTAAATCCCCTTTGGCGTCTTCAAAGGCCTTTACAGGGGAATACTGGCATCTGAAGGGAAAGAGACAATTAAAAGTTTACTTAAAAGACCGTTTAGGGGTGCCAAAGTCCAATACAGTTGCATGATGTCATCCAAAAATAAAAAGACAAATTAACGGTTTACTTTAAATCCCCTTTGGAGCCGCCAAAGGCAATTACAGGGGCATAGAGGCATCAAAAGGGAAAGAAACATTTGGAAAGCTTACTTTAATGCCACTTTGGGGATGCCAAAGGGCAAGAGAATTGCGGTGAGGCATCCAAAAATTTAGAGGAAAATTGAAGGATTAATCTAAATCCCCTTTGGCGTCTTCAAAGGCCTTTACAGGGGAATACTGGCATCTGAAGGGAAAGAGACAATTAAAAGTTTACTTAAAAGACCGTTTAGGGGTGCCAAAGTCCAATACAGTTGCATGATGTCATCCAAAAATAAAAAGAGAAATTAACGGTTTACTTTAAATCCCCTTTGGAGCCGCCAAAGGCAATTACAGGGGCATAGAGGCATCAAAAGGGAAAGAAACATTTGGAAAGCTTACTTTAATGCCACTTTGGGGATGCCAAAGGGCAAGAGAATTGCGGTGAGGCATCCAAAAATTTAGAGGAAAATTGAAGGATTAATCTAAATCCCCTTTGGCGTCTTCAAAGGCCTTTACAGGGGAATACTGGCATCTGAAGGGAAAGAGACAATTCAAAAGTTTACTTAAAAGACCGTTTAGGGGTGCCAAAGTCCAATACAGTTGCATGATGTCATCCAAAAATAAAAAGACAAATTAACGGTTTACTTTAAATCCCCTTTGGAGCCGCCAAAGGCAATTACAGGGGCATAGAGGCATCAAAAGGGAAAGAAACATTTGGAAAGCTTACTTTAATGCCACTTTGGGGATGCCAAAGGGCAAGAGAATTGCGGTGAGGCATCCAAAAATTTAGAGGAAAATTGAAGGATTAATCTAAATCCCCTTTGGCGTCTTCAAAGGCCTTTACAGGGGAATACTGGCATCTGAAGGGAAAGAGACAAATTAAAAGTTTACTTAAAAGACCGTTTAGGGGTGCCAAAGTCCAATACAGTTGCATGATGTCATCCAAAAATAAAAAGACAAATTAACGGTTTACTTTAAATCCCCTTTGGAGCCGCCAAAGGCAATTACAGGGGCATAGAGGCATCAAAAGGGAAAGAAACATTTGGAAAGCTTACTTTAATGCCACTTTGGGGATGCCAAAGGGCAAGAGAATTGCGGTGAGGCATCCAAAAATTTAGAGGAAAATTGAAGGATTAATCTAAATCCCCTTTGGCGTCTTCAAAGGCCTTTACAGGGGAATACTGGCATCTGAAGGGAAAGAGACAATTAAAAGTTTACTTAAAAGACCGTTTAGGGGTGCCAAAGTCCAATACAGTTGCATGATGGCATCCAAAAATAAAAAGACAAATTAACGGTTTACTTTAAATCCCCTTTGGAGCCGCCAAAGGCAATTACAGGGGCATAGAGGCATCAAAAGGGAAAGAAACATTTGGAAAGCTTACTTTAATGCCACTTTGGGGATGCCAAAGGGCAAGAGAATTGCGGTGAGGCATCCAAAAATTTAGAGGAAAATTGAAGGATTAATCTAAATCCCCTTTGGCGTCTTCAAAGGCCTTTACAGGGGAATACTGGCATCTGAAGGGAAAGAGACAAATCAAAAGTTTACTTAAAAGACCGTTTAGGGGTGCCAAAGTCCAATACAGTTGCATGATGTCATCCAAAAATAAAAAGACAAATTAACGGTTTACTTTAAATCCCCTTTGGAGCCGCCAAAGGCAATTACAGGGGCATAGAGGCATCAAAAGGGAAAGAAACATTTGGAAAGCTTACTTTAATGCCACTTTGGGGATGCCAAAGGGCAAGAGAATTGCGGTGAGGCATCCAAAAATTTAGAGGAAAATTGAAGGATTAATCTAAATCCCCTTTGGCGTCTTCAAAGGCCTTTACAGGGGAATACTGGCATCTGAAGGGAAAGAGACAAATCAAAAGTTTACTTAAAAGACCGTTTAGGGGTGCCAAAGTCCAATACAGTTGCATGATGTCATCCAAAAATAAAAAGACAAATTAACGGTTTACTTTAAATCCCCTTTGGAGCCGCCAAAGGCAATTACAGGGGCATAGAGGCATCAAAAGGGAAAGAAACATTTGGAAAGCTTACTTTAATGCCACTTTGGGGATGCTAAAGGGCAAGAGAATTGCGGTGAGGCATCCAAAAATTTAGAGGAAAATTGAAGGATTAATCTAAATCCCTTTGGAGTCTTCAAAGGCCTTTACAGGGGAATAGGCATCTGAAAGGGAAAGAGACAAATTAAAAGTTTACTTAAAAGACCGTTTAGGGGTGCCAAAGTCCAATACAGTTGCATGATGTCATCCAAAAATAAAAAGAGAAATTAACGGTTACTTTAAATCCCCTTTGGAGCCGCCAAAGGCAATTACAGGGGCATAGAGGCATCAAAAGGGAAAGAAACATTTGGAAACCCCCCCCCCCCCCCCCCCCCCCCCCCCCCCCCCCCCCCCCCCCCCCCCCCCCCCCTTACTTAATGCACTTGGGATGCCAAAGGGAAGAGAATTGCGGTGAGCATCCAAAAATTTAGAGGAAATTGAAGGATATCTAAATCCCTTGGCTCTTCAAAGGCTTTACAGGGAATATGGCATCTGAAGAAAGGAAAAAATATTAAAAGTTTATTAAAGACCGTTAGGTGCGATCCAAAAAAACAAATTAAAGTTAAAAACCATTTAACGGTATTAGGCTTGGGCCAAAGGAAGATGGATAAGCTAAGAAGCACTTGGAAGCTAGAAAGAGCTTTGGGAGCACAGAAGTAGAGAATGGGTAGGCATCAATAATCCTTGAGGTAATTAAGGTTTCAAAGGATGGGCTTCAAAGGAATAAGCGAAATATTTCATTAAAAGACCGTTAGGGATAAAGTCCAAAAACGTTTATGTTCCAAAAAAAAAAGAAATTAACGGTTTACTTTAATCCCTTTGGAGCCCCAAAAATTAGGGGATAGGATCAAAAGGGAAAGAAACATTAAATTTTAATGGCATGAGATGCACAAAGGAAAGAAATTTGGAAGCTCTTAATATTGGGAAAATTGAAGAATTAGTAGCCCTTAAAGCTTTAGAGGATTTAAGGGGATAATCATCTTGAGTTACAAAAGACTTTAAGATATGGATCAAGGGAATAAGACAATAAAAATAAAAGACTTATGTTTAGCCATAAGCTAGATGGTCCAAAAATAAGGGGAAAAAT
>NC_092267.1:6437539-6531120 GCF_036320965.1 Panulirus ornatus | reverse complement strand
ACCCCGCCACACATGAAATAACAACCACCTCCCCCTCATATGTGCGAGCTAGCGCTAGGAAAAGACAACAAAGGCCACATTCGTTCACACTCAGTCTCTAGCTGTCATGTAATAATGCACTGAAACCACAGCTCCCTTTCCACATCCAGGCCCCACACAACTTTCCATGGTTTACCCCAGACGCTTCACATGCCCTGCTTCAATCCATTGACAGCATGTCGACTCCGGTATACCACATCATTACAATTTACTCTATTCCTTGCACGCCTTTCACCCTCCTGCATGTTCACGCCATGATCACTAAAAATCTTTTTCACTCCATCTTTCCACCTCCAATTTGGTCTCCCACTTCTCCTCGTTTCCTCCAACTCTGACACATATATCCTCTTTGTCTATCTTTCCTCACTCATTCTCTCCATGTGATCAAACCATTTCAAAACACCCTTTTCTGCTCTCTCAACCACACTCTTTTTATTACCACACATCTCTCTTACCCTATTATTACTTACTCGATCAAACCACCTCACACCACATACTGTCCTCAAACATCTCATTTCCAGCACATCCACCCTCCTGCGCGCAACTCTATCCATAGCTCACGCCTCGCAACCATACAACATTGTTGGAACCACCATTCCTTCAAACATACCCATTTTTGCTTTCCAAGATAATGATCTCGACTTCCACACATTCTTCAATGCTCCCAGAATTTTGGCCCCCTCCCCCACCCTATGATTCACTTCCGCTTCCATGGTTCCATCCGCTGCCAAATCCACTCCCAGATATCTAAAACACTTCAATTCCTCCAGTTTTTCTCCATTCAAACTTACGTCCCAATTTATTTGACCATCAACCCTACTGTACCTAATAACCTTGCTCTTATTTACATTTACTCTCAATTTTCTTGTTTCACACACTTTACCAAACTCAGTCACCAGCTTCTGCAGTTTCTCACATGAATCAGCCACCAGCGCTGTATCATCAGCGAACAACAACTGACTCACTTCCCAAGCTCTCTCATCCACAACAGACCGCATACTTGTGCCTATTTCCAAAAGTCTTGCATTTACCTCCCTAACAACCCCATCCATAAACAAATCAAACAACCATGGAGACATCACACACCACTGCCGCAAACCTACATTCACTGAGAACCAATCACTTTCCTCTCTTACTACACGTACACATGCTTTACATCCTCGATATATATATATATATATATATTTTTTTTTCAAACTATTCGCCATTTCCCGCGTTAGCGAGGTAGCGTTAAGAACAGAGAACTGGGCCACTGAGGGACTTCTCTGTTCCTTCTTTTGGAAAATTAAAAAAAATTTAGAGGGGAGGATTTCCAGCCCCCCGCTCCCTCCCCTTTTAGTCGCCTTCTACGACACGCAGGGAATACGTGGGAAGTATTCTTTCTCCCCTATCCCCAGGGATATATATATATATATATATATATATATATATATATATATATATATCTATATATATATATGGGAGGGTATTGATTGAGAGGGTGAAGGAATGTACAGAGCATCAGATTGGGGAAGAACAGTGTGGTTTCAGAAGTGGTAGAGGATGTGTGGATCAGATGTTTGGTTTGAAGAATGTATGTGAGAAATGCTTAGAAAAGCAAATGGATTTGTATGTAGCATTTATGGATCTGGAGAAGGTATATGATAGAGTTGATAGAGATGCTCTGTGAAAGGTATTAAGAATATATGGTGTGGGAGGCAAGTTGTTAGAAGCAGTGAAAAGTTTTTATCGAGGATGTAAGGCATGTGTACGTGTAGGAAGAGAGGAAAGTGATTGGTTCTCAGTGAATGTAGGTTTGCGGCAGGGGTGTGTGATGTCTCCATGGTTGTTTAATTTGTTTATGGATGGGGTTGTTAGGGAGGTGAATGCAAGAGCTTTGGAAAGAGGGGCAAGTATGAAGTCTGTTGGGGATGAGAGAGCTTGGGAAGTGAGTCAGTTGTTATTCGCTGATGATACAGTGCTGGTGGCTGATTCATGTGAGAAACTGCAGAAGCTGGTGACTGAGTTTGGTAAAGTGTGTGAAAGAAGAAAGTTAAGAGTAAATGTGAATAAGAGCAAGGTTATTAGGTACAGTAGGGTTGAGGGTCAAGTCAATTCGGAGGTAAGTTTGAATGGAGAAAAACTGGAGGAAGTAAAGTGTTTCAGATGACTGGGAGTGGATTTGGCAGCGGATGGAACCATGGAAGCGGAAGTGGATCATAGGGTGGGGGAGGGGGCGAAAACCCTGGGAGCCTTGAAGAATGTGTGGAAGTCGAGAACATTATCTCGGAAAGCAAAAATGGGTATGTTTGAAGGAATAGTGGTTCCAACAATGTTGTATGGTTGCGAGGCGTGGGCTATGGATAGAGTTGTGCGCAGGAGGATGGATGTGCTGGAAATGAGATGTATGAGGACAATGTGTGGTGTGAGGTGGTTTGATCGAGTAAGTAACGTAAGGGTAAGAGAGATGTGTGGAAATAAAAAGAGCGTGGTTGAGAGAGCAGAAGTGGGTGTTTTGAAATGGTTTGGGCACATGGAGAGAATGAGTGAGGAAAGATTGACCAAGAGGATATATGTGTCGGAGGTGGAAGGAACGAGGAGAAGTGGGAGACCAAATTGGAGATGGAAAGATGGAGTGAAAAAGATTTTGTGTGATCGGGGCCTAAACATGCAGGAGGGTGAAAGGAGGGCAAGGAATAGAGTGAATTGGATCGATGTGGTATACCGGGGGTTGACGTTCTGTCAGTGGATTGAATCAGGGCATGTGAAGTGTCTGGGGTAAACCATGGAAAGCTGTGTAGGTATGTATATTTGCGTGTGTGGACGTATGTATATACATGTGTATGGGGGTGGGTTTGGCCATTTCTTTCGTCTGTTTCCTTGCGCTACCTCGCAAACGCGGGAGACAGCGACAAAGTAAAAAAAAAAAAAAAAAAAAAATATATATATATATATATATATATATATATATATATATATATATATATATATATATATATATATATATATTATCCCTGGGGATAGGGGAGAAAGAATACTTCCCACGTATTCCTTGCGTGTCGTACAAGCGACTAGAAGGAGAGGGAGCTGAGGGGGGCTGGAAATCCTCCCCTCTCATTTTTTTTTTAATTTTCCAAAAGAAGGAACAGAGAAGGGGGCCAGGTGACGATATTCCCTCAAAGGCCCAGTCCTCTGTTCTTAACGCTACCTCGTTAATGCGGGAAATGGCGAATAGTATGAGATTTTTTTTTTTTTTTGCTTTGTCGCTGTCTCCCGCGTTTGCGATGTAGCGCAAGGAAACCGACGAAAGAAATGGCCCAACCCACCCCCATACACATGTATATACATGTATATAATGTATATAATGCACAAAAGTGATCACTGTTATTTCATGAAGAGTAGAAAGTGAAGAGGTTCTTTTCCCTATTAACAACATAACCAGTAATAATTTCATTACACAGAAACATTCAATTTACAGACAATACCTTGGATTGATTAAATTGTCTAAGGAACATAGACCATTTCTACCCCTGAAAGGCAACATCTGATAAGGTAGATAAAGACCATTATGATTGATTAACAGTTCATGGCAAAGAAACTAGCCATTGTAATTTTAAAGGTGTGAGCTTATATATTAGATACACAAAATGTAAAACTCCTTACATCTTACAAGTGGCTTTCCATCTAAAGACAGGAATTATACTTTGCTTGTTTTTCATTTTGTAGACAGAAATGGTCTCAACCCTGTTATACAGATTCAGCAATATTCCATAGATGAGCACTGTCACTAAGGGATGAAAATACAAACAGGAATTCTACTATTACTAATCTAGTATGATAAGACCATGACAAATTCACATCTGACAATGAAGTGCCTAAAAAACATGATTTACCTGAGAGAATTTATATTTTCCATGGAAAAATGCAATTTTTGCCCATACTTTGCTGATACACTTGCCTGAATAACTCAGTATAGCAATGTATGCCAAAGGCAAAAGTCTTAACTAGAAACCTAGTCACATATCACTACAAGTCATTTTTACCCATAAAAGGTTATCCAAAATTAAGGTGAATACTAGTAATACAATATTTACTTTGTCGCTCTCTCCCGCATTAGCGAGGTAGTGTAAGGAAGCATTGCCCAACCCATCCACATACACACGTATATACATACACATCTACACAAGCAAATATACATATATATACACACAGACATATACATATATACACATGTACATAATTCATACTGTCTGCCTTTATTCATTCCCATCGCCACCCTGCCACACATGAAATAACACCCCCCTCCCCCCGGCATGTGCGCGAGGTAGCGCTAGGAAAAGACAACAAAGGCCACATTCGTTCACAGCCTCTAGCTGTCATGTATAATGCACCGAAACCACAGCTCCCTTTCCACATCCAGGCCCCACAGAACTTTCCATGGTTTACCCCAGATGCTTCACATGCCCTGGTTCAATGCATTGACAGCACGTCGACCCCGGTATACCACATCGTTCCAATTCACTCTATTCCTTGCACGCCTTTCACCCTCCTGCATATTCAGGCCCCGACCACTCAAACTTTCCACCTCCAATTAGGTCTCCCACTTCTCCTCGTTCCCTCCACCTCTGACATGTATATCCTCTTGGTCAATCTTTCCTCACTCATTCTCTCCATGCGACCAAACCATTTCAAAACACCCTCTTCTGCTCTCTCAAAAACACTCTCTTTATTACCACACATCTCTCTTACCCTATTATTACTTACTCAATCAAACCACCTCACACCACATATTGTCCTCAAACATCTCATTTCCAGCACATCCACCCTCCTGCGGACAACTCTATCCATAGCCCACGCCTCGCAACCATACAACATTGTTGGAACCACTATTCCTTCAAACATACCCATTTTTGCTTTCCGAGATAATGTTCTCAACTTCTACACATTCTTCAACGCTCCATGAACTTTCGCCCCCTGCCCCACCCAATGATTCACTTCTGCTTCCATGGTTCCATCCGCTGCCAAATCCACTCCAAGATATCTAAAACACTTCACTTCCTCCAGTTTTTTTCCATTCAAACTTACCTCCCAATTGACTTGTCCCTCAACCCTACTGTATCTAATAACCTTGCTCTTATTCACATTTACTCTCAGCTTTCTTCTTTCACACACTTTACCAAACTCAGTCACCAGCTTCTGCAGTTTCTCACTTGAATCAGCCACCAGCTGTGTATCATCAATGCAAAACAACTGACTCACTTCCCAAGCTCTCTCATCCATGACAGACTGCATACTTTCCCCGCTTTCCAAAACTCTTGCATTCACCTCCCTAACAACCCCATCCATAAACAAATTACACAACCATGGAGATATCACACACCCTAACGCAAACCAACATTCACTGAGAACCAATCACTTTCCTCTTTTCCAACATGTACACATGCCTTACATCCTTGATAAAAACTTTTCACTGCTTCTAACAACTTGCCTCCCACATCATATATTCTTAATACCTTCCACAGAGCATCTCTATCAACTCTATCATATGCCTTCTTCAAATCCATAAATGCTACATACAAATCTATTTGCTTTTCTGAGTATTTCTCACATACATTCTTCAAAGCAAATACCTGATCTACACATCCTCTACCACTTCTGAAACCACACCGCTCTTTCCCAATCTGATGCTCAATCAATACCCTCCAATATAATTTCCCAGGAATACTCAACAAACTGATACCTCTGTAATTTGAGTACTCACTTTTATTCCCTTTGCCTTTGTACAATGGCACTATACAAGCATTCCGCCAATCCTCAGGCACCTCACCATGAGTCATACATACGTTAAATAACCTTACCAACCAGTCAACAATACAGTCACCCCCTTGTTAATAAATTCCACGAAAATGCCATCCAAACCTGCTGCCTTGCTGGCTTTCATCTTCTGCAAAGATTGTACTACCTCTTCTCTGTTTACCAAATCATTTTCCCTAACCCTCTCACTTTGCACACCACCTCGACCAAAACACCCCATATCTGCCACTCTATCATCAAACACATTCAACAAACCTTCAAAATACTCACTCCATCTCCTTCTCACATCACCACTACTTGTTATCACCTCCCCATTTACCCCCTTGACTGAAGTTCCCATTTATTCCCTTGTCTTACACACTTTATTTACCTCCTTCCAAAACATCTTTTTATTCTCCTAAAATTTAATGATACTCTCTCACCCCAACTCTCATTTGCCCTCTTTTTCACCTCTTGCACCTTTCTCTTGACCTCCTGCCTCTTTCTTTTATACATCTCCCAATCATTTGCATTATTTCCAAATGCCTCTCTCTTCTCTTTCACTAATAATCTTACTTCTTCATCCCACCACTCACTACCCTTTCTAATCAACCCACCTCCCACTCTTCTCATGCCACAAGCATCTTTTGCGCAATCCATCACTGATTCCCTAAATACATCCCATTCCTCCCCCACTCCCCTTACTTCCATTGTTCTCACCTTTTTCCATTCTGTACTCAGTCTCTCCTGGTACTTAATTACACAAGCCTCCTTCCCAAGCTCACTTTGATTAGTAATAAAAACACACATGAAATATACTGAGTAAGAGCAGCAAATAAGTGAACCCAGTTATCATTTTGCTGTGCGTAAGTGAAATTTGAAAACAAATGCACAAAAAAGTACGAGAAAAGTACATGTTGATAAGTATACACAATAACATAAGAGCTGCAGTTTGAGGAGATTACAAATGTCTACAAATGCGCATTTACGTGAGAGAAGTTTTTCAACTCAACTTTTTGTTTGTGGTACACAACAAAGCACGGTGGGGGGGACGTCACTTGGACACCTTTACAGAAACTCGCGGTCTGTGTACGTTTATATGCACATTTACCTTTCTTTGAATGCTGGGATGGCCATATTGTATAAAATACATAATTTGGCTTTATTTTTCATGTCTTTAAACTGTGAGGTAACAGTTTCTTATTCTATCTACTTTAAACTGGGAGGTAACATTTCTCTGTTATTCTATTTAGTCTCTAAGGGCTCTTCACTCCTATGTTGCCTAGAATAGGTTATTAAATGACCTTCCTACATACCAGTAACCACTTTTCTTCTAAAAGATCTTAGATCAGGTTACTGGTTTGTAGCAAATATGAGAATTCACAAGTTTCAGTACCAAAAAGCCACAGGGTTTGATACCATTTCCTTCATCTTGTGCCTACAGGGCGACATTGCACTGCCTATAGTGAAGTAACGGATGAATAACTTGGCTTATTTGTGTAACATTGCACTGCCTATAGTGAAGTGACGGATGAATAACTTAGCTTATTTGTGTAACAAACTTGGTGAAGCGTGAGGAAGAGAAAACAGCAAAGCAAAGCCAATGAGGTGAAATACTACGAATTCTCACAGGTTTGGTCACTACATCTACAGAAACACAAAGAACTCAGAATGAAGGTCCAAAGGAAGGCAACAAAGGTGGTATAAGAATTAAGAATACTATGCCAGAAGGAAAGGCTAGAGGCTTTAAATTTACCCGACTTAGAAAAAAAAAAGTTATCAAAAGAGATCAATGTAGTAGACAGTGGACAGTTATTTGAGAGATGTAGGGAGAGAGCAAGCAGGAGACATAATATGAAATTAGGTAAGAAACTTATGAAGAATGGTAGATAACCAGAAAAGATTGACTAAGAACATGGTTAATGCAAATGGCATACATCAATTTAAGAGGACGTATGAAAGGAGAGAACATACAATAAATGGGGCTCACCAAATGTAGAACTCCCTCCACATACAGTACAAATATATAATTATCTTTAACCCTTTATGTTCTCTCCCGTAGAAGTAATAGAGGATGTATGTGAGAAATACTTGGAAAAAAACAGATGGATCTGTATGTGGCATTTATGGATCTGGAGAAGGCATATGATAGGGTTGATTGCAGTGCTACATGGAAGGTAAGTTGCTAAAAGTAGTGAAAATTTTTTACCAAGGATGTAAGGCATGTGTACGAGTAGGAAGAAAGCGATTGGTTCCCAATAAATGCAGGTTTGTGGCAAGAGTGTGTGATGTCTCCATGGTGTTTAATTTGTTTATGGATGGGGTTGTTAGGGAGGTGAATGCAAGAGTTTTGGAAAGAGGGGCAAGTATGCAGTCTGTTGTGGATGAGAGAGCTTGGGAAGTGAGTCAGTTGTTGTTCGCTGATGATACAGTGCTGGTGGCTGATTCGGATGAGAAACTGCCGAAGTTGGTGACTGAGTTTGGTAAAATGTGTGAAAGAAGAAAGTTGAGAGTAAACGTGAACAAGAGCAAGGTTATTAGGTTCAACAGGGTTGAGGGACAAATGAATTGGGAGGTAAGTCTGAATGGAGAAAAACTGGAGTCAGTGAAGTGTTTTAGATATCTTGGAGTTGACTGACCAGTGGATGGAAGCATGGAAGCAGAAGTGAGTCACAGGATGGGGAGGGGACGAAAGTTCTGGGAGCGTTGAAGAATGTGTGGAAGGCGAGAACGTTAACTCGGAGAGCAAAAATGGGTATGTTTGAAGGAATAGAGGTTCCAGCAATGTTGTATGGTTGCGAGGCATGTGCTACAGATAGGGTTGTGTGGAGGAGGGTGGATGTGTTGATAATGAGATGTCTGAGGACAATATGTGGTGTGAGGTGGTTTGATCGAGTAAGTAATGAAAGGGTAAGAGAGATGTGTGGTAATAAAAACGGTGTGGTTGAGAGCGCAAAAGAAGGGGTGTTGAAATGGTTTGGTCACATGGAGAGAATGAGTGAGGAAAAATTGACGAAAACGATATATGTGTCAGAGGTATAGGGAACAAAGAGAAACAGGAGACTAAATTCTAGGGGAAAGGATTTTGAGTAATCGGGCCTGAACATATAGGAAGGTGAAAGGTGTGCAAGGAACAGAGTGAATTGGAATAAGTGGTATACCAGGGTCGACGTGCTGTCAATGGATTGAACCAGGGCATGTGAAACGTCTGTGGGGCCTGGATGCGGAAAGGGAGCTGTGGTTTCGGTGCATTACACATGACAGAGTCTGAACAAATGGGGCTTTTTTGTCTGTTCCTGGCTCTGCCTTGTTGGAGGAGGAGAAGGGGGGGGGATGCTATTTCGTGTGTGGGAATGGATGAAGGCAGCAAGTATGGATAGGTGCATGAGTCTATATGTATATGTCTGTGTATGTGTATGTATGTATATGTGCAGGTGTGGGCGTTTATGTATATAGTGTATGTGGGTGGTTTGGGCCATTCCTGGTCTGTTTCCTTGCGCTACCTCACTAATGCAGAGGACAGTGGTTAAGTATAATAAATAAAAATAAAATGGTGGTGGGATGAAGAAGTAAGATTCTTATTGAAAGAGAAGAGAGAGGCGTCTGGACGATTTTTGCAGGGAAGTAATGCAAATGACTGGGAGATGTATAAAAGAAAGAGGCAGGAGGACAAGAGAAAGGTGCAGGAGGTGAAAAAGAGGGCAAATGAGAGTTGGGATGAGAGAGTATCATTAAACTTTAGGGACATTAAAAGTTTTGGAAGGAAGTAAATAAAGTGCGTAAGACAAGAGAACAAATGGGAACATCGGTGAAGGGGGCTAATGGGGAGTTAATAACAAGATGTGGGAAGTGAGGAGATGGCGTAAGCATTTTGAAGGTATGGTGATGGTGTTTGATGATAAAGTGGCAGATATAGGGTTTTTTGGTTGGGGTGGTGTGTGAAGTGAGGGGGGTCAGGGAGAATGGTTTGGTAAACAGAGAAAAGGAAGTGAAAGCTTTGCGGAAGATGAAAGCCAGCAAGGCGGCGGGTTTGGATGGTATTGCAGTGGAATTTATCAAAAAAGGGGGTGACTTGTGTTGTTGACTGGTTGATAAGGATATTCAAAGTATGAATGGTTCATGGTGAGGTGCCTGAGGATTGGCGGAATGCACGCACAGTGCCATTGTAAAAGGGAAAGGGGATAAAGGTGAGTGTTCAAATTACAGAGGTTTAAGTTTTTTTTAGTATTCCTGGGAAATTTCTGGGAAATTATATGGGAGGGTATTGATTGAGAGGGTAAAGGCATGTACAGAGCATCAGATTGGGGAAGAGCAGTGTGGTTTCAGAAGTGGTATAGGGTCTGTGGATCAAGTGTTTGTTTTGAAAAATGTATGTGAAAAATACTTAGAAAAATAGATGGATTAATACTTAGCATTTATGGATCTGAAGAAGGCATATGATAGAGTTGATAGAGATGCTTTGTGGAAGGTATTAAGGGTACATGGGGTGGAAGGTAAGTTGCTAGAAACAGTGAAAAGTTTTTAACAGGGATGTAAAGCATGTGTACGAGTAGGAAGAGAGGAAAGTGATTGGTTCCCAGTGAATGTCTGTCTGCATGATGTCTCTATGGTTATTTGTTTATGGATGGGGTTGTTAGGGAGGTGAATGCAAGAGTTTTGGAGAAAGGGGGAAGTATGCAGAAAGTTGTGGATGAGGGAGCTTGGGAAGTGAGTTAGTTGTTGTTCGCTGATGATACAGCACTGGTGGCTGATCTGGGTGAGAAATTGCAGAACCTGGTGACTGAGTTTGGTATAGTGTGTGAAAGAAGAAAGCTGAGAGTAAATGTGAATAAGAGCAAGGTTATTAGGTACAGTAGGGTTGAGGGTCAAGTCAATTGGGAGGTAAGTTTGAATGGAGAAAAACTGGAGGAAGTGAATTGTTTTAGATATCTGGGAGTGGATTTGGCAGCGGATGGAACCATGGAAGCGGAAGTGAGTCACAGGGTGGGGGAGGGGGAGAAAGTTCATGGAGCCTTGAAGAATGTTCGAGAACATTATCTCAGAAAGCAAAAATGGGTATGTTTGAAGGAATAGTGGTTCCAACAATGTTGTATGGTTGCGAGGCGTGGGCTATAGACAGAGTTGTGCGGAGGAGGGTGGATGTGCTGGAAATGAGATGTTTGAGGACAATATATGGTGTGAGGTGGTTTGATCGAGTAAATAATAATAGGGTAAGAGTGATGTGTGGTAATAAAAAGAGTGTGGTGAGAGAGCAGAAAGAGGGTGTTTTGAAATGGTTTGGTCACATGGAGAGAATGAGTGAGGAAAGATTGACCAAGAGGATATATGTGTCAGAGGTGGAGGGAACAAGGAGAAGTGGGAGACCAAATTGGAGGTGGAAAGATGGAGTGAAAAAGATTTTGATCGATTGGGACCTGAACATGCAGGAGGGTGAAAGGCATGCAAGGAATAGTGTGAATTGGAACGATTTGGTATACCGGGGTCGACGTGCTGTCAATGGATTGAACCAGGGCATGTGAAGCGTCTGGGGTAAACCATGAAAAGTTTTGTGGGGCCTGGATGTGGAAAGGGAGCTGTGGTTTCGGTGCATTATATATGACAGCTAAAGACTGAGTGTGAATGAATGTGGCCTTTGTTGTCTTTTCCTAGCACTACCTCGCGCACATGCGGGGGGGAGAGGGTTGTCATTTTCATGTGAAGCGTCTGGGGTAAACCATGAAAAGTTTTGTGGGGCCTGGATGTGGAAAGGGAGCTGTGGTTTCGATGCATTATATATGACAGCTAGAGACTAAGTGTGAATGAATGTGGCCTTTGTTGTCTTTTCCTAGCACTACCTCGCGCACATGCGGGGGGAGAGGGTTGTTATTTTCATGTGTGGCGGGGTGGCGACGGGAATAAGGGCAGACAGTATGAATTATGTACATGTGTATATATGTATATGTCTGAGTATACATATGTATACGTTGAGATGTATAGGTATGTATGTGTGCGTGTGTGGACGTATGTATATACATGTGTATGTGGGCGGGTTGGGCCATTCTTTCGTCTGTTTCCTTGCGCTAATTCGCTAAACACGGAACACAACGACAAAGTATAATAAATAAATAGATAGTATATATGTGTATGTCTGTGTATGTATATGTTGAAATGTAAAGGTATGTATATGTGCGTGTGTGGGTGTTTATGTATATACATGTGTATGTGGGTGGGTTGGGCCATTCTTTCATCTATTTCCTTGCGCTACCTCACTAACATGGGAGACAGCGATAAAGTATAATAAATATATAAATAACATACACATACGCAGACATTACATACATACACATGTACATATTCATACTTGCTTGCCTTCATCCATTCCTGTCACTACCCCACACCACAGGAAAACAGCATCGCTATCCCCTGCTTCAGCAAGGCAGCACCAGGAATACAGACAAAAAAAAACATTTGTTCACACTCAGTCTCTAGCTGTCATGTAATAATGCACCGAAACCAAAGCTCCCTATCCACATCCAGGCCCCACACAACTTTCCATGGTTTACCCCAGATACTTCACATGCCCTGATTCAGTTCTCTGACAGCACGTCGACCCCAGTATACCACATCGTTCCAATTCACTCTATTCCTAGAGAACCTCACAACCTCCTGTATGTTCAGGTCCCGATCGCTGAAAATCCTTTTCACTCCATCCTTCCACCTCCAATTTGGTCTCCCACTTCTCCTTGTACCCTCCACTTGTGCAACATATATCCCCTTTCTTAATCTTTCCTCACTCAGGAATACTTCAATAATCCAAGAGAATCACTCTTCCCTAAGCAATTCTCTTTCAACATACTCAGTGGACCTCTTATTTCATGTCCAGTGCACTGTAGGACTCGCGCACTACATCTCTAATGGCAAACATTGCCAAAGGCAGACCCTTATTCCAGTCTACTGACAATTCCTTACAATACATTCTCAAAGTATTTTTCAAAGTCTGATGGAATCTCTCTCTACAACTGCCAGGCTCTGTGGGAGGTGAGCACTTGACATCTTGTGTGTTATATGTAACTCCTTTAATACTTTCTTGAACATTCCTGGCGTGAAATTACTTCCTTGGTCTGACAATATTATTTCAGGCATACCCATCCAGGAGAAATATTTCACTAACTCTATCAAAATATTTTGAGAATGTATGCTACGTAATGGTACTGCTTCTGGTAAACTGGTAGATGCACACATTAATGTAAATAAATACTGATTTCCTTTCCATGTTTTTGGTAGAGGACCTACACAATCAATTACAATTTTTGCTCAAAGGTGTACAAAAAGCAAGAATTGGCTGCAATGGTGCTGGCTGCATAGTCTGGTTGGGTTTACTTTATGACATCATTCACAAGTCTTACAATACTGGGAGTCATCTCTCTTCATATAATCTATCATTTATCTTCCTAACTCTCAAATGTCCAGACAAACAAGAACTATGAGATCAAGCAGTAAGAAATACCCTATAATTCTTTGGAATAACCATCTGCTTTCTGACCTGCCAGTCATCAGATGCTGGAACATGAGTAGGCCTCTACTTTCTCATTAACACACCATTTTGAAGATAAAATCCAACTGACAAGTCACACTCTCCCATTTCTAGCAGCTTCACTCCATCATTCTTTCAAACTCTTATCACCCATCTATGACTCTGGCAACTCTTTCCTTGTCCACAACATGTGGAAATACATCAATTTTCAATTCCAGAGTGCTCTTCTCATTTCCAAATTCTACTGCATTATCTCTAGTGACATCCTCTTCATTAAATAATTTACCAAAATCATACTCAACTTCTTTTCCTCTCTTTAAAATTGACCTGGTCACAACACAAGCTGGATAAACCATTTCACTAAACTGTACATTACTATCAGTCTGATTCTCTACAGTTTTATCTGTCATGTGGTTCACCTCTACAATAGTCTCAACATCAAATGGATGACTGCTCATAACTGGCTCTGGGATTAATTTGTCAGTCAAACCATTCTCCAGTAGCATGTGTACTCCAGGCACAGGAAATTCCTCACATATCCCAACTGTTACATGGCCACTCACAAAAACACTCTCAAGATTTACATAATGCATTGGGATAAGCTTGCCTAACCATAACCCTTTTACATTCATTTTTTTTTCCTCTGAGTAAGACGTCTTTACAAGTCAACTCTAATACATCTTTCAAAATTAAACTCTGACTTGCTCCAGTATCACTCGATATCAAAAATTTCTTCTCATGACTCTCTTTAATCCCCATCTTTCCTTCAGTAATATATGGCCATAAATTTCATATTTTGGTTTATTCACATTATACTCATTACTTCTTACATCACTAATATCCCGTTTCTGTTCTCAAGCAACAGTAAATCCCACAGTCTTTGGTGATTTTTGACATTTGATATTTAGCATGACCCAATTCTCCACATCCCAGACATTTCATTCATGGTCTTTCCTGTCTACTAACATAAGGGTTATGACTACACTGAGGTCTTGAATACCTGGATATTGTGTTTGGAATCTATTCCCCACATTTTGTGGCTCATAGTTATGTGATCCTTCCACAAAATAATGTTGACGAGGCTGTGGAACATTTGAATAGTGTGGATATTCATAAGGTTTGTCACAATACTGTCTATTAGTCTATCATATGATACTTTGTTTCCTTGTTATTCCTTTCTTATAATACATATTAGCTAATTCTTATCATACATATTAGCTAATTCTTATCATACATGTCAGCTAATTCTAACTGGTTAGCTATCCTGGTTACTTCCATCACATTTTCCACTCTTAATTTTGCATGTTTCATAATATATTTCAGGTTATATACCACTTCTGTTCCAACAGGATTATTTGTCTCTGTTTCTCCTTTGTCTCTGCTTCCTCAGACTTACACCAACTACCGAATATCATTCCACATTCTCTAACCATCTCCAAATATCATTCCACATTCTCTAACCATCTCCAAAATGAGTTCATCCACTCTATTCTTGACGTCCCTAAACCTTCCCCAGTACGTAGTCTTCGATACTGCTTCCTTAGCAGCCATATAATCTACTGATTCCATCATACTAAGACATGCATATGCCTCTCTAGCCTTACCCTTAAAATTGACTCAGCACCATCATAGCCCACTCACTTTCATCCCATTCTTCAATTGTTGCAAGTTGTTCAAATTGAATAAAAAGAAAGTCCTCAGCTTCTATAACCTCAGGTAACTGACTTAACACTTGTCATCTTTATCTCCAATTCTTCTTCTTGTACCTGTTCTCTCCTCTATTTCTAATTTCCTCAAGTCTTACCTTTTTATCTGCTTCTAGTTGCACTTACTAAAGTTCAAATTCTATCCTTAGTCTCTCCATGGCAACTCTTTCACTCACTCTGTCCCTCATTATCACCACCACTTGCAACATCTTCAAACTCCTTCAACATTGATTAGGACACCAACTGATCAACCAATTCTCTCCACATGTCACCTTTTGGCATTTGTCCATTAGAGAAGTTCCATATTTATCTGCCACCTGGTTGCTTCAGTTCACCTTTATGACACTGGTACAGAAAATGTATATATATCCTGAGTTTCACTAAACTTCTTATCATTATCTACCAAGTTGAAACACAATGTATACCCAAATAGGAACACTTACCAGAGAAATCTTCTCCATAGATTTCAAGAGAGCACAGTTGAGTACTTACCCACAACACTTGAGTACAACTTGAATTACATTTGTACACTTGGTATCAGCTCGCAGTACACGTGGTCTGACATCATACTTCCTGGAGTGCAGGTTTCACAGTCAGCTGCCAGACAGCAGGGTCCCCATGTTACGTACTCCCTCCATCATTACTTTCAAGGGTGTATAATCAGTCTGGAGGCCCAGTGAAACAGATGTCTGAAATAAAGGCTTCTATTAGCAAAGAGATCTGGGCTAGACACAGATTGTCTTACTAACTGGCTAGGCTTCTCTTAAGATAAATTTGGGCTAGACACAGATTGCCTTACTATTTGGTTAGGCTTCTCTTAACAGATAAATTTGGGCGAGACACAGAATCCCTGACTATTTGGCTAGGCTTTTGTTAACAGAAAAACTTGGGCTAGACACACATTGCCTGACTATCCAGCAGGGCTTTTTTTAACAGTGAGATTCGAACTAGACACAGATGCCCTATGACGTCAGGCTGTTAGATATATGAATATACATCCTTTTCTTTCTTATACATTGGGTCAAACACCAAACACGGGGGTAAAAAGTTACAAATATATATATATATATATATATATATATATATATATATATATATATATATATATATATATATATATATATATATTTTTTTTTTTTTTTTTTTTCTTTTTCTTTCTTTCATACTATTCGCCATCTCCCGCGTTAGCGAGGTAGCGTTAAGAACAGAGGACTGGGCCTTTGAGGGAATATCCTCACCTGGCCCCCTTCTCTGTTCCTTCTTTTGGAGAAAAAAAATATATTTACTATAGCAAAAATAAACATGGGATCTCCCTCTGTGAACATGAAAATACAATTTCGTCTTAATACATGGATCTCCCTCTGTTTTACTTAACAAATCTTAGGCAAATATACTGGCCTTGATTTCATAGCATATTTCATATAGCTGAAATGTGTACAGATTAACATTATAAATTTACACAACAGCGTTGTATCATTTCATCTTAAGGCCATTTTATATAGAGAGGGAACTAGATTGATAATGTAAATATGGCAACACGTTTTCTATACTTGAATACAATTTATCTATTTTTTAATTTATTTTGCTTTGTCGCTGTCTCCCGCGTTTGCGAGGTAGCGCAAGGAAACAGACGAAAGAAATGGCCCAACCCACCCCCATACACAATGTACACACACACACGCAAATATACATACCTATACATCTCAACGTACACATATATATACACACACAGACACATACATATATACCCATGCACACAATTCACACTGTCTGCCCCTATTCATTCCCATCGCCACCTCGCCACACATGGAATACCATCCCCCTCCCCCCTCATGTGTGCGAGGTAGCGCTAGGAAAAGACAACAAAGGCCCCATTTGTTCACACTCAGTCTCTAGCTGTCAAGTAATAATGCCCGAAACCACAGCTCCCTTTCCACATCCAGGCCCCACACAACTTTCCATGGTTTACCCCAGACGCTTCACATGCCCTGATTCAATCCAGTGACAGCCCGTCAACCCCGGTATACCACATCGATCCAATTCACTCTATTCCTTGCCCTCCTTTCACCCTCCTGCATGTTCAGGCCCCGATCACACAAAATCTTTTTCACTCCATCTTTCCACCTCCAATTTGGTCTCCCACTTCTCCTCGTTCCCTCCACCTCCGACATATATATCCTCTTGGTCAATCTTTCCTCACTCATTCTCTCCATGTGCCCAAACCATTTCAAAACACCCTCTTCTGCTCTCTCAACCACGCTCTTTTTATTTCCACACATCTCTCTTACCCTTACATTACTTACTCGATCAAACCACCTCACACCACATATTGTCCTCAAACATCTCATTTCCAGCACATCCACCCTCCTGCGCACAACTCTATCCATAGCCCACGCCTCGCAACCACACAACATTGTTGGAACTACTATTCCTTCAAACATACCCATTTTTGCTTTCCGAGATAATGTTCTCGACTTCCACACATTCTTCAAGGCTCCCAGGATTTTCGCCCCCTCCCCCACCCTATGATTCACTTCCGCTTCCATGGTTCCATCCGCTGCCAGATCCACTCCCAGATATCTAAAACACTTTACTTCCTCCAGTTTTTCTCCATTCAAACTTACCTCCCAATTGACTTGACCCTCAACCCTACTGTACCTAATAACCTTGCTCTTATTCACATTTACTCTTAACTTTCTTCTTTCACACACTTTACCAAACTCAGTCACCAGCTTCTGCAGTTTCTCACATGAATCAGCCACCAGCGCTGTATCATCAGCGAACAACAACTGACTCACTTCCCAAGCTCTCTCATCCCCAACAGACTTCATACTTGCCCCTCTTTCCAAAACTCTTGCATTCACCTCCCTAACAACCCCATCCATAAACAAATTAAACAACCATGGAGACATCACACACCCCTGCCGCAAACCTACATTCACTGAGAACCAATCACTTTCCTCTCTTCCTACACGTACACATGCCTTACATCCTCGATAAAAACTTTTCACTGCTTCTAACAACTTGCCTCCCACACCATATATTCTTAATACCTTCCATTTATTTCCGATTATCACGTTTTGTCTTACATTTCTTTTATTCTTACATTAATTGCAATAATAGTTAAAAGCTTTTAGGTAGTAAAAGCTTTGCGGAAGATGAAAGCCGGCAAGGCAGCAGGTTTGGATGGTATTGCAGTGGAATTTATTAAAAAAGGGGGTGACTGTATTGTTGACTGGTTGGTAAAGTTATTTAATGTATGTATGACTCATGGTGAGGTGCCTGAGGATTGGCGGAATGCGTGCATAGTGCCATTGTACAAAGGCAAAGGGGATAAGAGTGAGTGCTCAAATTACAGAGGTATAAGTTTGTTGAGTATTCCTGGTAAATTATATGGGAGGGTATTGATTGAGAGGGTGAAGGCATGTACAGAGCATCAGATTGGGGAAGAGCAGTGCGGTTTCAGAAGTGGTAGAGGATGTGTGGATCAGGTGTTTGCTTTGAAGAATGTATGTGAGAAATACTTAGAAAAGCAAATGGATTTGTATGTAGCATTTATGGATCTGGAGAAGGCATATGATAGAGTTGATAGAGATGCTCTGTGGAAGGTATTAAGAATATATGGTGTGGGAGGCAAGTTGTTAGAAGCAGTGAAAAGTTTTTATCGAGGATGTAAGGCATGTGTACGTGTAGGAAGAGAGGAAAGTGATTGGTTCTCAGTGAATGTAGGTTTGCGGCAGGGGTGTGTGATGTCTCCATGGTTGTTTAATTTGTTTATGGATGGGGTTGTTAGGGAGGTAAATGCAAGAGTCCTGGAAAGAGGGGCAAGTATGAAGTCTGTTGGGGATGAGAGAGCTTGGGAAGTGAGTCAGTTGTTGTTCGCTGATGATACAGCGCTGGTGGCTGATTCATGTGAGAAACTGCAGAAGCTGGTGACTGAGTTTGGTAAAGTGTGTGGAAGAAGAAAGTTAAGAGTAAATGTGAATAAGAGCAAGGTTATTAGGTACAGTAGGGTTGAGGGTCAAGTCAATTGGGAGGTGAGTTTGAATGGAGAAAAACTGGAGGAAGTGAAGTGTTTTAGATATCTGGGAGTGGATCTGGCAGCGGATGGAACCATGGAAGCGGAAGTGGATCATAGGGTGGGGGAGGGGGCGAAAATTTTGGGAGCCTTGAAAAATGTGTGGAAGTCGAGAACATTATCTCGGAAAGCAAAAATGAGTATGTTTGAAGGAATAGTGGTTCCAACAATGTTGTATGGTTGCGAGGCGTGGGCTATGGATAGAGTTGTGCGCAGGAGGATGGATGTGCTGGAAATGAGATGTTTGAGGACAATGTGTGGTGTGAGGTGGTTTGATCGAGTAAGTAACGTAAGGGTAAGAGAGATGTGTGGAAATAAAAAGAGCGTGGTTGGGAGAGCAGAAGAGGGTGTTTTGAAATGGTTTGGGCACATGGAGAGAATGAGTGAGGAAAGACTGACCAAGAGGATATATGTGTCGGAGGTGGAGGGAACGAGGAGAAGAGGGAGACCAAATTGGAGGTGGAAAGATGGAGTGAAAAAGATTTTGTGTGATCGGGGCCTGAACATGCAGGAGGGTGTAAGGAGGGCAAGGAATAGAGTGAATTGGAGCGATGTGGTATACCGGGGTTGACGTGCTGTCAGTGGAGTGAATCAAGGCATGTGAAGCGTCTGGGGTAAACCATGGAAAGCTGTGTAGGTATGTATATTTGCGTGTGTGGACGTGTGTATGTACATGTGTATGGGGGGAGGGTTGGGCCATTTCTTTCGTCTGTTTCCTTGCGCTACCTCGCAAACGCGGGAGACAGCGACAAAGTATAAAAAAAAAAAAAAAATTACTATTAATCTATTACAGTCTATTAAACAATATCTCATATCATAACATACGAAAATAAGATTCCTCAGACTATAATGTACCCTGGTTGACGTAACATAGAAAACGGAACATATTATTCCTTCAATCAAACAGAAAATGGAATGGATAACTCAAACAATTAGAGATAAAGAAGGGGCGATAACTGAACATAAAGTATCGCTATCCAGCGGGCTTTGGGGATGAATTTTGTAATGCAATCAATATTTCTCTTATTATATTTTAGCGGTGGATTTGCTAATTATTGGGAGGTCCAAATTACGAGCCATCACGAGAGCCCTTGAATACATTCCACAACCCTAACATATATAAGTACTACTACTTTTTACCTAATAAGTTCCTTATTAACTCACCTTGATCACCCTAACTTATCCTAACACTATATAAGTACTACTACTTTTTACCTTATAAGTTCCTTACTTACTCACCTTGATCACCCTAACTTATCCTAACACTATATAAGTACTCCTACTTTTCCCTTATATGAGTAATATAAATATAATATAAATATAATATATAATGAGTAATGTGGCAGTTGAGGAATAATTGGTGTACCTGGGGTTCAGTGTTGTAAATGGAAATGGTGAAGAGCTTGTAGATATATGTGCTAAAAAAGGACTGATGATTGAGAATACCTGGTTTAAAAAGCGAGATATACATAAGTATATGTATGTAAGTAGGAGAGATGGCCAGAGAGCGGTATTGGGTTACGTGTTAATTGATAGGCACGCGAAAGAGAGACTTTTGGATGTTAATGTGCTGAGAGGTGCAACTGGAGGGATGTCTGATCATTATCTAGTGGAAGCTAAGGTGAAGATTTCTAGAGGTTTTCAAAAAAGAAGAGAGAATGTTGAGGTGAAGAGAGTGGTGAGAGTAAGTGAGCTTGGAAAGGAGACTTGTGTGAGGAAGTACCAGGAGAGACTGAGTACAGAATGGAAAAAGGTGAGAACAAAGGGCGTAAGGGGAGTGAGGGAGGAATGGGATGTATCTAGGGAAGCAGTGATGGCTTGCGCAAAAGATGCTTGTGGCATGAGAAGCGTGGGAGGTGGGTTGATTAGAAAGGGTAGTGAGTGGTGGGATGAAGAAGTAAGATTATTAGTGAAAGAGAAGAGAGAGGCATTTGGACGATTTTTGCAGGGAAATAATGCAAATGAGTGGGAGATGTATAAAAGAAAGAGGCAGGAGGTCAAGAGAAATGTGCAAGGGGTGAAAAAGAGGACACATGAGAGTTGGGGTGAGAGAGTATCATTAAATTTTAGGGAGAATAAAAAGATGTTTTGGAAGGAGGTAAATAAAGTGCGTAAGACAAGGGAAGAAATGGGAACTTTAGTGAAGGGGGCTAATGGGGAGGTGATAACAAGTAGTGGTGATGTGAGAGGGAGATGAAGTGAGTATTTTGAAGGTTAGTTAAATGTGTTTGATAAGAGTGGCAGATATAGGGTGTTTTGGTCGTGGTGGCGTGCAAAGTGAGAGGGTTAGGGAAAATGATTTGGTAAACAAAGAAGAGGTAGTAAAAGCTTTGCTGAAGATGAAAGCCGGCAAGGCAGCGGGTTTAGATGGTATTGCAGTGGAATTTATCAAAAAAGAGGGTGACTGTATTGTTGACTGGTTGGTAAGGTTATCTAATGTATGTATGACTCATGGTGAGGTGCCTGAGGATTGGCGGAATGCTTGCATGGTGCCATTGTACAAAGGCAAAGGGGATAAGAGTGAGTGCTCAAATTACAGAGGTATAAGTTTGTTGAGTATTCCTGGTAAATTATATGGGATAGTATTGATTGAGAGGGTGAAGGCATGTACAGAGCATCAGATTGGGGAAGAGCAGTGTGGTTTCAGAAGTGGTAGAGGATGTGTGGATCAGGTGTTTGCTTTGAAGAATGTATGTGAGAAATACTTAGAAAAGCAAATGGATTTGTATGTAGCATTTATGGATCTGGAGAAGGCATATGATAGAGTTGATAGAGATGCTCTGTGGAAGGTATCAAGAATATATGGTGTGGGCGGCAAGTTGTTAGAAGCAGTGAAAAGTTTTTATTTAGGATGTAAGGCATGTGTACGTGTAGGAAGAGAGGAAAGTGATTGGTTCTCAGTGAATGCAGGTTTGTGGCAGGGGTGTGTGATGTCTCCATAGTTATTTAATTTGTTTATGGATGGGATTGTTAGGGAGGTGAATGCAAGAGTGTTGGAAAAGGGGGCAAGTATGCAGTCTGTTGTGGATGACAGACCTTGAGAAGTGAGTCAGTTGTTGTTTGCTGATGATACAGCGCTGGTGGCTGATTCGTGTGAGAATCTGCAGAAGCTGGTGACTGAGTTTGGTAAAGTGTGTGAAAGAAGAAAGGTGAGAGTAAATGTGAATAAGAGCAAGGTTATTAGGTACAATAGGGTTGAGGGACAAGTCAATTGGTGGGTAAGTTTGAATGGAGAAAAACTGGAGGAAGTGAATTGTTTTTGATATCTGGAAGTGGATTTGGCAGCGGATGGAACCATGGAAGAGGAAGTGAATCATAGGGTGGGGGAAGGGGCGAAAGTTCTGGGAGCGTTGAAGAATGTGTGGAGCTCGAGAACATTATCTCGGAAAGCAAAAATGTGTATGTTTGAAGGAATAGTGGTTCCAACAATGTTGTATGGTTGCGCGGCGTGGGCAATGGATAGAGTTGTGCGGAGGAGGGTGGATGTGCTGGGAATGAGATGTTTGAGGACAATATATGGTGTGACGTGTTTTTATCGAGTAAGTAATAATAGGGTAAGAGTGATGTGTGGTAATAAAAAGAGTGGTTGAGAGAGCAGAAGAGGGTGTTTTGAAATGGTTTGGTCACATGGAGAGAATGGGTGAGGAAAGATTGACAAAGAGGATATATGTGTCAGAGGTGGAGCGAACGAGGAGAAGTGGAAGACCAAATTGGAGGTGGAAAGATGGAGTGAAAAAGATTTTGAGTGATCGGGGCCTGAACATACAGGTGGGTGAAAGGCGTGCAAGGAATATAGTGAATTGGAACGATGTGGTGTACCGGGGCCGACGTGCTGTCAATGGATTGAACCAGGGTATGTGAAGCGTCTGGGGTAAACCATGGAAAGTTCTGTGGGGCCTGGATGTGGAAAGGGAGCTGTGGTTTCGGTGCATTATTACATGACAGCTAGAGACTGAGTGTGAACGAATGTGGCCTTTGTTGTCTTTTCCTAGCGCTACCTCGCACACATGTGGGGGAGGGGGCTGTTATTTCATGTGTGGCGGGGTGGCGAAGGGAATGAATCAAGGCAGACAGTATGAATTATGTACATGTGTATATATGTACAAGTCTGTGTGTGTATATATATGCATACGTTGAGATGTATAGGTATGTATATTTGCAAGTGTGGACGTGTATGTATATTCCCTCCACCTCTGACACATACATCCTCTTGGTCAATCTTTCCTCACTCATTCTCTCCATCTGACCAAACCATTTCAAAACACCCTCTTCTGCTCTCTCAACCACACTCTTTTTATTACCACACATCTCTCTTACCCTATTATTACTTACTCGATCAAACCACCTCACACCACATATTGTCCTCAAACATCTCATTTCCAGCACATCCACCTTTCTCCGCACAACTCTATCCATAGCCCACGCCTTGCAACCATATAACATTGTTGGAACCGCTATTCCTTTAAACATACCCTTTTTTGCTTTTCGAGATAATGTTCTCGACTTCCACACATTCTTCAAGGCTCCCAGGATTTTCGCCCCCTCCCCCACCCTATGATTCACTTCCGATTCCATGGTTCCATCCGCTGCCAAATCCACTCCATAGAAATCCATCTTTTTCTGAGTATTTCTCGCATACATTTTTCAAAGCAAACACCTGATCCACACATCCTCTACCACTTCTGAAACCACACTGCTCTTCCCCAATCTGATGCTCTGTACATGCCTTCATCCTCTCAATCAATACCCTCCCATATAATTTACCAGGAATACTCAACAAACTTATACCTCTGTAATTTGAGCACTCACTCTTATCCCCTTTGCCTTTGTACAATGGCACTATGCACGCATTCCGCCAATCCTCAGGCACCTCACCATGAGTCATACATACATTAAATAACCTTACCAACCAGTCAACAATACAGTCACCCCCTTTTTTAATAAATTCCACCAGTACCATGCAAATCGGTATATATATATATATATATATATATATATATATATATATATATATATATACATATATCATTATACTTAATCGCTGTTTCCTGTGTCAGCGAGGTAGCGCCAGGAAACAGACAGAATGGAACATCCACTCATATACATACATACATAAATGTCCCTACACGCACATATCCATACGTATATATATCAATATATATATATATATATATATATATATATATATATATATATATATATATATATATATTTTTTTTTTTTTTTTTTTTCATACTATTCGCCATTTCCCGCGTTAGCAAGGTAGCGTTAAGACCAGAGGACTGAGCCTTTCAGGGAATATCCTCACTTGGCCCCCTCCTCTGTTCCTTCATTAGGAAAACTAAAAAAGAGAGGGGAGGATTTCCAGCCCCCCGCTCCCTTCCCTTTTAGTCGCCTTCTACGACACGCAGGGAATACGTGGGAAGTATTCTTACTCCCCTATCCCCAGGGATAGGGGAGTATATATATATATATATATATATATATATATATATATATATATATATATATATATATATATACATTTCTTTTCCTTCTTTTTTCATTATGATTATACTTTGTCGCTGTCTCCCGCGTTTGCGAGGTAGCACAAGTAAACAGACGAAAGAATGGCCCAACCCACCCCCATACACATGTATATACATACGTCCACACACGCAAATATACATACCTACACAGCTTTCCATGGTTTACCCCAGACGCTTCACATGCCCTGATTCAATCCACTGACAGCACGTCGTCCCCAGTATACCACATCGATCCAATTCACTCTATTCCTTGCCCTCCTTTCACCCTCCTGCATGTTCAGGCCTCGATCACACAAAATCTTTTTCACTCCATCTTTCCACCTCCAATTTGGTCTCCCACTTCTCCTCGTTCCCTCCACCTCCGACACATATATCCTCTTGGTCAATCTTTCCTCACTCATTCTCTCCATGTGCGCAAACCATTTCAAAACACCCTCTTCTGCTCTCTCAACTACGCTCTTTTTATTTCCACACATCTCTCTTACCCTTACGT
Source organism: Panulirus ornatus (assembly GCF_036320965.1). Taxonomy (NCBI): domain Eukaryota; kingdom Metazoa; phylum Arthropoda; class Malacostraca; order Decapoda; family Palinuridae; genus Panulirus; species Panulirus ornatus. The sequence continues at coordinate 6,505,991 of NC_092267.1, read as the reverse complement.
TACTTACTCGATCAAACCACCTCACACCACAAGCCAACATGGATCATTCACACGGGGGGTGTGGGGGGGGTGTGTTCAACACGGGCGAAGCTACATCGAGCGGAGTAAAAAAGATGAAATTATACTTATTCTTCGTCGATTTCACAATGACCTACGACAAAAGTACTACGTAATGAGCTAACTCAAGTATTCTGACATCCTTGGGCTGTGGTAGAGCGATGGTCAGAGCCATTTAAAGCTACGTGGACGAGTGGACGAAGAATGTGTGATGGAAGTCGGCGCTAGTGGCCGCCATGGCAGACAGGGGGCAGCACCGTCCTACAACCAATGGCACAAACATCTGACCAGAATCTTGCTGTAGCGGGAGATCAATGGTTTCCCTCGGCTCGTTGCAAGCTCTCCTGCCAATGCACCATGCTGTAGCCATGGCTATAGCGCAGGAGAGGTGTCTTTTGAGAAAGATCAACGTAGCGTGAAGTACTGTGAGTATGAACAACAAGGCGACTTTTAAATTTCTTTGAGGTGGGTGTGGCAGACACCAGGCTGGCTCCTCCCGCTTGTCTCACCTCGAGGGTCATCCACTCACAAATATACTCACATTTAGGTGCCTGGTTCAGCCATGACGGCAAAATAAGACCCCGCGGGGCAACTTAACATAGTTTACGACACTGAAACGTAGTCCACCAACAAACCAAAGAGACTAATTCGTCAATGTATTAAGTCATTGCCAAGGTTACGAGGCGTCAGACATGGTAATAATACAAACATAAACTTGTGCCTCGTAGAATCAAGGATACATCCACTGAAGTACACAGTGGCGGGGACAAGGTTCCATTATTTATTTTTTACTTTAAAAGGTTTACTTTAAAAGGAAAGTTTCTTTTCGTTACTTCTCATGGCACCCATTCCGGATGCAACGAAATATCTGGTCTACAGAATTATAACCCCTTCCCCCCCCCACACACTCTCTGTACATCAGGTTTATATAAATAATATAAATCACTTATTCCAGATTACTTATATCAAGCATTGACAAGGTTACGCAAATGTGTACATGTACTAGTAATGCCGTACAGACAGAAGTACATGTGCTCTCAGGATGCCCTGCGTCAGCCACAAAGGTGCCCTGTGTTGAAACTGAAGTGTGTGGACGAACTGATGGTTTACAGTGGCGAGGCAAAATGATTAAGATGGGTTTGAAGTTGTATGTATAAGTGTTATAATCATGTTATGATTGTCTGCTCCCAGTACTCAGGTATATTGGACCTAGTGTGTTTGCCCATAATGTCATTGTGCTATTGTATTTACCAGTAAACAAAGTACAGGTCTGTACAATGTAACGTAGCACTACAATGTACTGAGGCTTTAAGTCCATTTTCCCTACCTATTCCTTTACACATCAGTTCTGTATTGAAAGACCCAGCCCACTTGTGATGTAGTCATACGATGTTTTTCCCCATATTTTCCCCTTAAACTTGTGAATTACGGTGTTTTAGTTATCATTAGCAGGTGTGTTAGGATGCATGTTACATTATTCATAACACATATATTGGAATTAGACATCAAAGATAAGAATATTCGCCGACTTTTCTTAGCCTACAGGAAAGTGAGTGATCACAGTGTGCTTGGCAGTCCATTTGGCACAGTCTGCTTGGCAGTCCATTTGGCCTAGTTGGGTCATTCATGATCTCATAAAGGGATTCTGCCACCAGGGCTCCTGTATCATCAACAAACAACTGACTCATCCTCTACGAACTGCATACTCGCCCCTCTCTCCAGAACTCTTGCATTTACCGCCTTAACCACCCCATCCATAAACAAATTAAACAGCCATGGGGACAGCACACACCCCTGCCGCAGACCAACCTTCGAAGACCTGGAAGAATTCCACTCTCCTCTCTTCCTACTCGGTACACACGCCTTACACCCGTGATAAAAACTTCTCCTTGCTTCTACTAGCTTTTCTCTCACATATCATCACTGCTTCCCTAAATACATCCCATTCCTCACCCACTTCCCTCACTTCCTTTACTCTCACCTTTTTGCCATTCTACTCAGTCTCTCCTGGTATTTCTTCACACTAGTCTCTTTTCCATGCTCACTTACTTTCACCACTCTATTCTCACCCATAACGATTTCTCATTTCTAAAGTCTTCAAGAAACATTCACCCGCGCCTCCACAAGGAAATGATCTGACATTCCTCCAGCTGACCCACTCAGCACATTAACATCCAAAAGTCTCTCTTTTGCACGCCTATCAATTTGTATGTAATCCAGTAATTCCTGCTGTCCATATTTCCTATTCACATACGCATACTTGTGTCCGTCCTTTTTAAACCAATCCCTTTTCAGCTCACAACTCCAAAAGCTATTCACTATTTTCATTCATATTACTGAATATCTAATGCGCCCCCAATTATACCCTAAGCCGCCACATCACTTACCCTCGCATTCAATCGCTTATCACATACACCCAGTCTCTTGCACACTCACTCACTCATTTACGCCCCAGAGCACTTGCCTCTCATGATCTTTCTTCTCATGACCAGGAGTACAAGCACCAATAATCACCCATCTCTCGCCATTCACTTTCATTTTTATTCGCATCAGTCTGCAGCTCGCCTCCTTACACTCTTTCAACACTCCCTTAACTCTGACTTCAGCAGCGGAGCTACCCCTTCCTTAACTTTCCCCCCTCACACCAGTTCCTTCGACATTTCCAAATAAATCTTCCCCTATATATCTATAACTATACATATAAAGGCGGGCAGGTGACAAATGGTTGTGAGTGACGGGATGACGAAATGAATTTGCTTATGAAAGAGAAAAGAGTGGTACTAACTGAGAAGGAGTGCAAATGACTGGGGAATGTACAAGAGAAGGCGGCAGGAGGTTATGAGGAAGGTGCATGGGTTGAAAGAAAACGGCACATGAGAACTGAAGAAGCGAGTATTGGTAGACTTCATGGAGAATAGGATGCTTTGGAAGTTAATAGTGTGGGGAAAAACAAGAGAACAAATGGGAACATCAGTGAGGGAGGCAAACTGCGAAGAGGTAACAGGCAGTGATGATGTGATGAGGAGATGGAATGAGTATTTTGAAGGACTGTTGAATGTGTTTGATGATAGAGTGGTAGATGTAGGGTGTTTTATTTGGGGTGGTATGCGAGGTGAGAACTGAGTCATGGAGAATGGTTTGGTGACAGAGAAGTGGTGAAAGCCTTAAGCTGAAATGTGGCAAGGGGGCGGGTTTGGATGGTATTGCAGAGGAATTTATTAAAAAAAAGAGGGTGACTGTGCTGTTGATTGGATGGTGAGGATATTCAATGTATGTATGGATCATGGTGAAGAGCCTGAGGATTAGCGGAATGCATGCATACAAAGGCAAAGGGGATAAAGGTGAGTGTTCAAACCAAAGAGGCATCAGTTTGTTGAATGTAATTAGTAAGTTGTAGGTTGAAAGTGGAAACTGAAGGGGAGAAAGCATGTCCAGAGTATCAGACTAGAGGGAAACAATGTGCTTTCTGGAGTGGTAGAGGATGTGTGGATCAGGTGTTTGCTTTAAAGAATGTATGTGAGAAATACTTAGAAAAACAAATGGATTTATATATGTGGTATTCATGGATCTGGAGAAGGCATATGATAGGGTTGATAGAGATGCTCTGTGGAAGGTCTTAAGAGTATACTGTGTTGGAGGTAAGTTGCCAGAAAGCAGTGAAAAGTTTTTATCGAGGACCTAAGGCATGTGTGCGAGTAGGAAGAGAGGAGAGTGATTGGCTCCCAGTGAAGGTCGGTCTGCTGCAGGGGTGTGTGATGACCCCATGGTTGTTTGATATGTTTAAGCATGAGGTGATGAAGGAGGTAAATAGAAGAGTCTTGGAGAGAGAGAGAGAGAGAGAGAGAGAGAGAGAGAGAGAGAGAGAGAGAGAGAGAGAGAGAGAGAGAGAGAGAGAGGGAAATATGCAGTCTGTAGTGGTTGAAGGGGTTTGAGAAGTGATTCACCTGTTTGCTGATGACACAATAATGATGGCAGATTCGAGTGAGAAACTGCAGAAGTTAGTCTCTGAATTTGGATGAATGTGTAAGAGAGGGAAGTTGAAAGTAAGTGTGGATAATAGCAAAGTTATTAGGTTCAGTAGGGTTGAGGAACAAGTTAGCTGGGATGTGAGTTTGATTGGAGAAAGTTTGGAAGAAGTGAAGTGTTTCAGATGTCTGGGAGTGGACTTAGCAGCGAATGGAACCATGGAAGCGGAAGTGAGTTACTGAGTGAGAGAGGGACGAAGATTCCGGGAACAATGAAGGATGTGTGGAAAGAAAGATCGTTCTCTGGGAAGACTAAAATGGGTATGTTTGAAGGAATAGTAGTTCCAACAATGTTATATGGTTGCGAGGCGTGGGCTATGGATAGAGTTGTGCGGAGGAGGGTGGCTGTGCTGGAAATGAAATGTATGAGGACAATATGTGGTGCGAGGTGGTTTGATCGAGTAAGCAATATGTGGTTGTAAGAAGAGCGGGGTTGAGAGAGCAGAAAATGGTGTGTTGAAATGAGATAGTCAAATCCTTGACTGCAATTTCTATTGAATCATCTGTTATGATGAGAGTTTCAGGGATGTGGAATCTTGATCATGCAAAACCCATTTCCACAAGAAAGCGAATGAATCACTGCTCGAAAATCATCGTCCAATTAGCTCAACGTCTGTGGCTGGTCAAACTTCTGGAAACCATCATTCGTTATAAGATTATGAAGCAAGGGAAGGACCACCACTTAATAAACGACTCTCCGTATGGTTTGACGACGAAATTGTTCGTCTGTCAAATCTACTGGATTTCTGAACTGACATATTGAACATGTATGATGAAAGTAATGCAACTGATGGTATCTATCTAGATTTCCAAAATAATACTCAGTAAAGTTCTACTTTAAAGTTTACTAACTATACTTAAGTCACAAGGTATAGATAGGGTTTTACTTAGGTGGTCAGAAAATGAGTTAAATGGCCGTACAAACAGTTTGCGATGAATGGCCTAGCCTCAGAATGGTTAGAGGTAGCAAGTGGAGTGCCACAAGCATCAGTCTTGGAACCGATTCTGTTTCTCATATTCATCAATGATATTGACAATGAGCTTCATTGTAACATACCAAATTTCACAGACGCTACTAAGTTAGCAAATACATCCATGCATGACCTTGAACGTTTACACCTTCCAACTGACGTAGACAAAGTGATGCATTAGGGTTATATGTGGAAAGTGAATTCTAATACCGATAAAACTGTAGAGTTTAACATATCGGTTGCAAAAACGACCAGGCAAGCTACAGTACGAATTCTGTTGAATTGTAAAAGGTTAAATGAGGCAAAAGATTTGGGTGTAATAGTCTCTGGTGACCTGAACCCAAGTAAGCAATGCACAGAAGCAGTTAAAAAGGGTAAACAAAATTTTTGAATTTATAGGAAGGGCTATCGAAGTTAAGGTTCGTTCCTCCATATCTTGAATACTGTGTTCACTTTTGGCCACCGTTCTTGGATAAAAAAAAAACACAAACCTATAAACAGAATGGAGATAGTACACAAGCGAGCTACCAAAATCATTCCCGAACTGGGACACAAATCGTATGAGAACCCATACAACGAATTAAACCAATTCAGTTTAGAAAAGAGAAGGTCAAGAGGTGATCCCATTCAAGTATTCCAAATCATCAAAGGCTTTAACCCTCTTGATCTAACGAGAGCTCCTTCGGGAGAGATTCCACTCGTAGTGAAGGATACATACTCGAGGGCAAACGTTTTACCTCGAACGAGGCGAAGTACCTGTTCCTCAAGAGGACTGTTAACATATAGAACCATCTGCCAATCACAGTAGTTGAAAGCAGTACCTAAATAGACACGTTTAAGAATAGACTTCGTATCTATTTCCCTTCAGATCCACGACTGACAATTTCTGCCCTTTAGCTGCAAGAAAAGTGGGCAATATTTGTTTTTATATCTCGAATATCCATTTAAATATCTATGTCTTTCTATGCTAATTACACTGATTTATAAGTTTGATATCTAACAGCCTCGAAGGGACTAAGTTGTCTGGTGCCGTTTGAATTCCTTTATAAATATATTCCTTTGTTTACAAATGGAGAGAATGAGTGAGGAGAGGTTGATAAAGAGGATCTATGTGTCAGAGGTGAAGGGCAGAAGGAGAAGCGGGAGGCCAAATTGGAGGTGGAAGGAAAGAGCGAAATTTACTTTGAGGGTTCGGGGCTTGAACATGAGAGGCTGAAAAGCGCGCACAGGATAGAGTAAACTGGAGGAATGTGGTATAGAGGGGGCGGCGTGCTATCAATATACTGAACCAGGCCATCTGAAGCAGCCGGGGGAAACAACGAAAAGGTGTGTGGGGACTGCTTGTGGACAGGAAGCTGTGGTTTCGGTGCATTACACATGACAGCTAGAAAATGTATGTGAGTGAATGCGATCTTTCCTCTTCTGCTCCTGACACTACCTCGCTAATGTGAGAAACAGCGAACAAGGATAAATGGAAGAGGAATGAAAGATAGAAGGCTGGCGAAATGCATGTTATGAAAGAAAGAGGATTGGCGGAATGTATGCATAGTGCAACTGTATAAAGATAAGGGGGAGAAAGATGAGTGCCCAAATTACAGAGGCATAAGTTAGTCGAGTGTAACTAGTAAGATGTATGGGAAGGTATTGATTGAGAGGGTGAAGGCATGTACAGAGCATCAGATTGGGGAAGAGCAGTGTGGTTTCAGAAGTGGTAGAGGATGTGTGGATCAGGTGTTTGCTTTGAAGAATGTATGTGAGAAATACTTAGAAAAGCAAATGGATTTGTATGTAGCATTTATGGATCTGGAGAAGGCATATGATAGAGTTGATAGAGATGCTCTGTGGAAGGTATTAAGAATATATGGTGTGGGAGATTAGCTGCTAGAAGCAATGACAAGTCTTTATCATGGGTGCAAGGCATACGTCTGGTTGATGAGAGAGAAGAGTGAGTGGCTTTAAGCGGAGATTGGTCTGAAGCAGGGGATGCGTGATGTCACCATGGCTGTTTGAACTGTTTATGGATGGGGTGGTGAGGGACGTTACTGCAAGAGTCTTGGAGAGAAGGGTGAGTATGCTGGCTGTAGTGGACGAGGGGGGCTGGGAAGTGAGGCATTTGTAGTCTGCTGATGACACAGCTCGGGTGGCTGATTCGAGAGAGAAACCATAGAAGTTGGCAACTCGAGTCTGGAATAGCGAGTAAGAGGAGAAAGTTGATGGTAAACGTGTATTAAAGCAAATCAATAAATTCAGCAGGATAGAAGGACAGGTTAGATGAGATGTAAGTTTGAAAGGAGAAAATTTTGGAGGAAATAAAATGTCCTACTTGCTTGAGAGTAAACATGGTTTCAATGGAACCATGGAAAAGGAAGTGAGGCACAGGGTGGGTAGGGGGGCGAAAGTTATTTGGACACTGAAAAATGTGTAGAGAGGTCGTAATCAGGGAGTGCGAAAATGGGTATGTTTGAAGATATGCAATGTCAGAAAAAAAATCTTGTCTGCTCCCACTACCGTATATTTTCAAAGGCGACATACGGCACTCAGGGTGAAATCATCGTACATCTGACCACTGAGACAAGAGTTCCTGACGGAGTGAGCACCAGCAACCCGCCTCAGTGTGCCTCAGGCTATCTTCAGGGGAGGATATTCTTTCTTTACTCCTCCCGGTTGCCACTTCATTTTGAGAATGTCGCTTCTGGGCACAAATTCTTCCACATTCTTCAGGATAGTTTGGCTCGCACCATTCCAAGATGGGGTAAGACCGAACTCTCGCCTGGAGGAGAGAATGAGCGGCTACACCAGAGATTCCTAGACGAACTAGCTGCTCACGACGCTCGATCTGGAGGCATCTTGCCAGCGCTCGCGCCCTCCCCAACGACGGATCTTGCCAGCGCTCGCGCCCTCCCCAACGACGGATCTTGCCAGCGCTCGCGCCCTCCCTAATGACTTCAACCCACCACCATAACCCATCCCTGGTCGCTAACTAGTTTGAAATCAAAATGAACTGGTTAGCTTTGATGTTTCCTCACTTTTCACTAAAGTTCCAGTTGATGATTTTTTAGAATATTTATTTGATGTCTTGGATGATATTCATCTACCTGTTTCAAAGTCTGTTTTCACTGAACTGATAAAATTGTGTATAAAAGACTGTGTATTTCAATTCAATGGAGATTATTATGCTCAAAAACTGGGTATGGCAATGGGTAACCCTCTTTCACCTGTACTAAGTAATCTTTATATGGATTTTTTTTAAACAAAATTACTAAAGGATATCTTACCTTCTAATGCAATTAGGTTTAGGTATGTAGATGAAGTTCTTTGTGTTTGGCCAACAAATGACAATTTACAAATATTTCTCCCCTTACTTAACAATTTAGTACCTTCCATCCAATTTACGGTAGAAAATGAAAATAATGGTATGTTACCATTTTTAGATTGCATGATCCATAGACAAGGAAACAAGTTTAAGTTTTGCATATACAGAAAACCCACCAATGTATGCTCATATATCCATTATTACTCATCTCAACATGACAGAGTTAAATTATCATCATTTCAATCTATGTTCCTTAGGGCGTTACGTATTTGCAGTCCAGAGTTTATTGATAATGAGTCTGAGAAGATATATTCTATTGGATCTAAGTTAAAGTACCCTAGATCTTTCATTGATAAATCCCTTAAGTTAGCAAAGAAATCATTTTAGAGAGTTGAGCCCAAACCTCCCATTGACACCAAGAATCCTTTAGTTCTCCCTTTTAATAATAATTTCACTTTCCTTCCCATGTTTCTTAAATCCATTAATGTAAATGTTGCCTTTAGCAACATTTTATTTATTTATTTATTTATTTTGCTTTGTCGCTGTCTCCCGCGTTAGCGAGGTAGCGCAAGGAAACAGACGACAGAATGGCCCAACCCACCCACATACACATGTATATACTTTCTCAATGTACACATATATATACACACACAGACATATACATATATACACATGTACATAATTCATTCTGTCTGCCTTTATTTATTCCCATCGCCATTTCGCCAAACATGGGATAACAACCCCCTCCCCCCTCATGTGTGCGAGGTAGCGCTAGGAAAAGGCAACAAAGGCCCCATTCGTTCACACTCAGTCTCTAGCTGTCATGTAACAATGCACCGAAACCACAGCTCCCTTTCCACATCCAGGCCCCATAGAACATTCCATGGTTTGCCCCAGACGCTTCACATGCCCTGGTTCAATCCATTGACAGCACGTCGACCCCGATATACCACATCGTTCCAATTCACTCTATTCCTTGCACGCCTTTCACCCTCCTGCATGTTCAGGCCCCGATCACTCAAAATCTTTTTCACTCCATCTTTCCACATCCAATTTGGTCTCCCACTTCTCCTCGTTCCCTCCACCTCTGACACATATATCCTCTTGGTCAATCTTTCCTCACTCATTCTCTCCATGTGACCAAACCATTTCAAAACACCCTCTTCTGCTCTCTCAACCACACTCTTTTTATTTCCACACATCTCTTTCACCCTTACATTACTTACTCGATCAAACCACCTCACACCAGATATTGTCCTCAAACATCTCATTTCCAGCACATCCACCCTCCTCCGCACAACTCTATCCATAGCCCAAGCCTCGCAACCATACAACATTGTTGGAACCACTATTCCTTCAAACATATCCAGTTTTGCTTTCCGAGATAATGTTATCGACTTCCAAACATTCTTCAAGGCTCCCAGAATTTTCGCCCCCTCCCCCACCCTATGATTCACTTCCGCTTCCATGGTTCCATCCGCTGCCAGATCCACTCCCAGATATCTAAAACACTTTACTTCCTCTAGTTTTTCTCCATTCAAACTTACCTCCCAATTGACTTGACCCTCAACCCTACTTTACCTAATAACCTTGCTCTTATTCACATTTACTCTTAACTTTCTTCTTTCACACATTTTACCAAACTCAGTCGCCAGCTTCTGCAGTTTCGCACATGAATCAGCCACCAGCGCTGTATCATCAGCGAACAACAACTGACTCACTTCCCAAGCTCTCTCATCCACAACAGACTGCATACTTGCCCCTCTTTCCAAAATTCTTGCATTCACCTCCCTAACAACCCCATCCATAAACAAATTAAACAACCATGGAGACATCACACACCTCTGCCGCAAACCTACATTCACTAAGAACCAATCACTTTCCTCTCTTCCTACACGTACACATGCCTTACATCCTCGATAAAAAATTTTAACTGCTTCTAACAACTTGCCTCCCACACCATATATTCTTAATACCTTCCCCAGAGCATCTCTATCAACTCTATCATATGCCTTATCCAGATCCATAAATGCTACATACAAAGCCATTTGCTTTTCTAAGTATTTCTCACATACATTCTTCAAAGCAAACACCTGATCCACACATCCTCTACCACCTCTGAAACCACACTGCTCTTCCCCAATCTGATGCTCTGTACATGCCTTCACCCTATCAATCAATACCCTCCAATATAATTTACCAATAATACTCAACAAACTTATACCTCTGTAATTTGAGCACTCACTCTTATCCCCTTTGCCTTTGTACAATGGCACTATGCAAGCATTCCGTCAATCCTCAGGCACCTCACCATGAATCATACATACATTAAATAACCTTACCAACCAGTCAACAATACAGTCACCCCCTTTTTTAATAAATTCCACTGCAATACCATCCAAACCTGCTGCCTTGCCGGCTTTCATCTTCCGCAAAGCTTTTACTACCTCTTCTCTGTTTACCAAATCATTTTCCCTAACCCTTTCGCTTTGCACACCCCCTCGACCAAAACACCCTATATCTGCCACTCCATCATCAAACACATTCAACAAACCTTCAAAATATTCACTCCATCTATTATACAATAAAGAATATCTTAATCAGGAATTCATCAGAAAATTCTCTTGGATGCATCTATAAAGTGCCTTGTGGAAATTGTGATACATTTTATGTTGGTCAGACTGGTAAGGATCTTTCTGTTAGACTTAAGCAACATAAATATAGTATGAGAGCGGAACAAGAATCAAATGCCTTGTTTAATCACGTTAAAAACTATGATCATTGTATTGACTGGAGTAATGCCATCTCAGTTATTAACTCTAACTCTATTACCAAGAGAAATATCATTGAATCTTCTATCATTAAATACACAAAGAATTATAATCTTAATATTACTGATGGTCTATACAAATTAGATAACTTTATTGTTGATAAAATTTGTAAAATAAGTTTATGAACGCTCGTTGTATGATTTGGACAATCACATGCTTACCAAATGGCGTCCTAGCTTCGTGTATTCGATGTATAACAACTGACTTATATTTTCTCTCTTGTGTCTCCCCTGATTCTGTGATTATTACACGAAAGTGCATTTGGGCTCTTACCGTGTTTCATTTTCCCACTGGACTCATGGGAATATCTTGATCACGGGCAAAATTGTGATCCTTTCCAATATATATATATATATATATATATATATATATATATATATATATATATATATATATATGGGGATAGGGGAGAAAGAATATTTCCCACGCATTCCTCACGTGTCGTAGAAAGCGACTAAAGGGGACGGGAGCGGGGGGCTGGAAACCCTCCCATCCTTGTATTTCAACTTTCTAAAAGGGGAAACAGAAGAAGGAGTCACGCGGGGAGTGCTCATCCTCCTCGAAGGCCCAGATTGGGGTGTCTAAATGTGTGTGGATGTAACCAAGATGAGAGAAAAGGAGAGATAGGTAGTATGTTTGAGGAAAGGAACCTGGATGTTTTGACTCTGAGTGAAACGAAGCTCAAGGGTAAAGGGGAAGAGTGGTTTGGAAATGTCTTGGGAGTAAAGTCAAAGGTTAGCGAGAGGACAAGAGCAAGGGAAGGAGTAGCTCTACTCCTGAAACAGGAGTGGTGGGAGTATGTGATAGAGTGTAAGAAAGTAAACTCTAGATTGATGTGGGTAAAACTGAAAGTGGATGGAGAGAGAGGGGTGATTATTGGTGCATATGCACCTGGGCATGAGAAGAAAGATCATGAGAGGCATATGTTTTGGGAGCAGCTGAGTGAGTGTGTTAGTAGTTTTAATGCACGAAACCGGGTTATAGTGATGGGTGATTTGAATGCAAAGGTGAGTAATGAGGCAGTTGAGGGAATAACTGGTGTATATGGGGTGTTCAGTGTTGTAAATGGAAATGGTGAAGAGCTTGTAGATTTATGTGCTGAAAAAGGACTGGTGATTGGGAATACGTGGTTTAAAAAGAGAGATAAACATAAGTATACGTATTTACATAGGAGAGATGGCCAGATAGCGTTATTGGATTATGTGTTAATTGATAGGCGCGCGAAAGAGAGACTTTTGGATGTTAATGTGTTGAGAGGTGCAACTGGAGGGATGTCTGATCATTATCTTGTGGTGAAGATCTGTAGATGTTTTCAGAAAAGAAGAGAGAATGTTGGGGTGAAGAGGGTGGTGAGAGTAAGTGAGCTTGGGAAGGAGACTTGTGTGAGGAAGTACCAGGAGAGACTGAGTACAGAATGGAAAAAGGTGAGAACAAAGGAGGTAAGGGGAGTGGGGGAGGAATGGGATGTATTTAGGGAAGCAGTGATGGCTTGCGCAAAAGATGCTTGTGGCATGAGAAGCGTGGGAGGTGGGCAGATTAGAAAGGGTAGTGAGTGGTAGGATGAAGAAGTAAGAGTAGGTTGAAGAAGTAAGATTATTAGTGAAAGAGAAGAGAGAGGTATTTGGACGAATTTTGCAGGGAAATAATGCAAATGAGTGGGAGATGTATAAAAGAAAGAGGCAGGAGGTCAAGAGAAGGGTGCAAGAGGTGAAAAAGAGGGCAAATGAGAGTTGGGATGAGACAGTATCATTAAATTTTAGTTAGAATAAAAAGATGTTTTGGAAGGAAGTAAATAAAGTGCGTAAGACAAGGGAATAAATGGGAACTTCAGTGAAGGGGGTAAATGGGGAGGTGATAACAAGTAGTGGTGATGTGAGGAGATGGAGTGAGTATTTTGAAGGTTTGTTGAATGTGTATGATGTTAGAGTGGCAGATATAGGGTGTTTTTGTCGAGGTGGTGTGCAAAGTGAGAGGGTCAGGGAAAATGATTTGGTAAACAGCGAAGAGGTAGTAAAAGCTTTGCGGAAGATGAAAGCCGGCAAGGCAGCGGGTTTCGATGGTATTGCAGTGGAATTTATTAAAAAAGGGGGTGACTGTATTGTTGACTGGTTGGTAAGGTTATTTAATGTATGTATGACTCATGGTGAGGTGCCTGAGGATTGGTGGAATGCGTGCATAGTGCCATTGTACAAAGGCAAAGGGGATAAGAGTGAGTGCTCAAATTAGAGGTATAAGTTTGTTGAGTATTCCTGGGAAATTATATGAGAGGGTATTGATTGAGAGGGTGAAGGCATGTACAGAGCATCAGATTGGGAAGGAGCAGTGTGGTTTTGGAAGTGGTAGAGGATGTGTGGATCAGATGTTTGCTTTGAAGAATGTATGTGAGAAATACTTAGAAAAGCAAATGGCTTTGTATGTAGCATTTATGGATCTGGAGAAGGCCTATGATAGAGTTGATAGAGATGCTTTGTGGAAGGTATTAGGAATATATGGTGTGGGAGGCAAGTTGTTAGAAGCAGGGAAAAGTTTTTATCGAGGATGTAAGGCATGTGTACGTGTAGGAAGAGAGGAAAGTGATTGGTTCTCAGTGAATGTAGGTTTGCGGCAGGTGTGTGTGATGTCTCCATGGTTGTTTAATTTGTTTATGGATGGGGTTGTTAGGGAGGTGAATGCAAGGGTTTTGGAAAGAGGGGCAAGTATGAAGTCTGTTGTGGATGAGAGAGCTTGAGAAGTGAGTCAGTTGTTGTTCGCTGATGATACAGCGCTGGTGGCTGATTCGTGCGAGAAACTGCAGAAGCTGGTGACTGAGTTTGGTAAAGTGTGTGAAAGAAGAAAGCCGAGAGTAAATGTGAATAAGAGCGAAGGTTATTAGGTATAGTAGGGTTGAGGGACAAGTCAATTAGGAGGTAAGTTTGAATGGAGAAAAACTGGAGGAAGTGAAACTATTTTAGATATCTGGGAGTGGATTTGGCAGCGGATGGAACCATGGAAGCGGAAGTGAATCATAGGGTGGGGGGAGGGGGCGAAAATTCTGGGAGCCTTGAAGCATGTTTGGAAGTCGAGAACATTGTCTCGGAAAGCAAAAATGGGTATGTTTGAAGGAATAGTGGTTCCAACAATGTTGTATGGTTGCGAGGCGTGGGCTATGGATAGAGTTGTGCGCAGGAGGGTGGATGTGCTGGAAATGAGATGTTTGAGGACAATATCTGGTGTGAGGTGGTTTGATCGAGTAAGTAATGTAAGGGTGAAAGAGATGTGTGGAAATAAAAAGAGTGTGGTTGAGAGAGCAGAAGAGGGTGTTTTGAAATGGTTTGGTCACATGGAGAGAATGAGTGAGGAAAGATTGACCAAGAGGATATATGTGTCGGAGGTGGAGGGAACGAGGAGAAGTGGGTGACCAGATTGGAGGTGGAAAGATGGAGTGAAAAAGATTTTGAGTGATCGGGGCCTGAACATGCAGGAGGGTGAAAGGCGTGCAAGGAATAGAGTAAATTGGAACGATGTGGTATACTGGGGTCGACGTGCTGTCAATGGATTGAACCAGGGCATGTGAAGCGTCTGGGGTAAACCATGGAAAGTTCTGTGGGGCCTGGATGTGGAAAGGGAGCTGTGGTTTCGGTGCATTATTACATGACAGCTAGAGACTGAGTGTGAACAAATGGGGCCTTCGTTGTCTTTTCCTAGCGGTACCTTCGCACACATGAAGGGGAGGGGGGCTGTTATTCTATGTGTGGCGAGGTGGCGATGGGAATAAATAAAGGCAGACAGTATGAATTATGTACATGTGTATATATGTATATGTCTGTGTGTGTATATATATATATATATATATATATATATATATATATATATATATATATATATATATATATATATATATGTGTGTGTGTACATTGAGATGTATAGGTATGTATATTTGCGTGTGTGGACGTGTATGTATATACTTGTGTATGTGGGTGGGTTGGGCCATTCTTTCGTCTGTTTCTTTGCGCTACCTCGCTAACGCGGGAGACAGCGACAAAGCAAATGAATAATATAAATATATATATATATATATATATATATATATATATATATATATATATATATATATATATATATATATATATTCCTATGAGTCCACTGGGAAAATAAAACACGATAAGTTCACCAAGTGCACTTTCGTGTAATAATCACATCATCAGGGGAGACACAAGAGAGAAATATAACAGTCAATTGATATACATCGAAGAGACGAAGCTACGACGCCATTAGTAAGTACAAATGGCGTCCTAGCTTCGTCTCTTCGATGTATATCAACTGACTGTTATATTTCTCTCTTGTGTTTCCCCTGATGATGTGATTATTACACGAAAGTGCACTTGGGAACTTTTCGTGTTCCATTTTCCCCCGTGGACTCATAGGAATATCTTGATCACGCACAAAATTGTGATCTTTTCCAATATATATATATATATATATATATATATATATATATATATATATATATATATATATATATATACTTTTCTATTTTCATTTTCGCCCAAAACTTCCCTTAAGACTTCAACATATACATCACCAAAGTATATATATCTCATTTGGATACTACACGAACGAGATCAGCTGGACGATCCCAAGTGGAATTAAATCGTATCGTAAGAAATCTAAAATCTAAAACTAAATCTAAATCTAATCTAAAAATCTAAATCTAAAACAACGAAGTCCAATAAATGGTGAGTCAAACTGGTCAAACTGATTCACTTGTAAGGATGAAGGACTGATTACATATGTCCTGACGTGGGAATGGTCGACTGACTGGTCGACTGATGTGGACTGGTCGACTGACTGGTCGACTGATGTGGACTGGTCGACTGACGTGCACCGGCTGACTGACGTGCATTGGTCGATAGATGTGCACAATTCGAATGACGTGCACTGGTTGACGTGCACTGGTCGACATGCGCTGTTCGACGTATACTGGTCGACTTGCACTAGTTGACGTGCACTGGTCGACGTGCACTGGTCGACGTGCACTGGTCGACGTGCAATTGGTTGACGTGCACTGGTCGACGTGCATTAGTCGACGTGCACTGGTCGACGTGCACGGGCCGAATTGCACTGGTCGACGTGCGTTGGTCGACTTGCACTAGTCGAAGTGCACTGGTCGACATGCAATTGGTTGACGTGCACTGGTCGACGTGCGCTGGTCGATGTGCACTGGTCGACGTGCACGGGCCGACTTGCACTGGTCGACGTGCGTTGGTCGACTTGCACTAGTCGAAGTGCACTGGTCGACGTGCAATTGGTAGACGTACACTGGTCGACGTGCGCTGGTCGACGTGCACTGGTCGACGTGCGCTGGTCGACGTGCACTAGTTGACGTGCACTGGTCGACGTGCAATTGGTTGACATGCACTGGTCGACGTGCACTGGTCGACGTGCACGGGCCGACTTGCACTGATCGACGTGCGTTGGTCGACTTGCACTAGTCGAAGTGCACTGGTCGACGTGCACTGGTCGACGTGCGCTGGTCGACGTGCACTGGTCGACGTGCGCTGGTCGACGTGCGCTGGTCGACGTGCACTAGTTGACGTGCACTGGTCGACGTGCAATTGGTTGACGTGCACTGGTCGACGTGCACAGGCCGACTTGCACTGGTCGACGTGCGTTGGTCGACTTGCACTAGTCGAAGTGCACTGGTCGACGTACACTGGTCGACGTGCACTGGTCGACATGCACTGGTCGACGTGACACTGGTCGACGTGCACTGGTCGACGTGCACTGGTCGTCAGATGATACACGCATGGGCAGAATAATATAAATCATTAATATAAATCCACTCAATATAGTCATGATATTACTAATTAT
The DNA here is from genome assembly GCF_036320965.1 of Panulirus ornatus. Classification (NCBI taxonomy): domain Eukaryota; kingdom Metazoa; phylum Arthropoda; class Malacostraca; order Decapoda; family Palinuridae; genus Panulirus; species Panulirus ornatus. Next base: position 6,488,944 of record NC_092267.1, on the reverse strand, counting down.
AAATTGTAACCATGATTTAAAGAGTGGATGGGAAGATGTTAAGATTAACACGTAGATGCCACAACTGTTCAAACTGGGTTCCAACACCTCTTATCTCGAGAGAAATGGCTCTTAACTTGTTTACTTGATGTGTTTGTATGAGATTATATAGTGACGTGTGTGTGTGTGTGTGTGTGTGTGTGTGTGTGTGTGTGTGTGTGTGTGTGTGTGTTCGCCTGTGCTTGTTGCCTCCGTTAGTGTGTTCGTACGTGTGTTCCTGCCTCTGTGTGTGTGTGTGTGTGTGTGTGTGTGTGTGTGTGTGTGTGTGTTCGCCTGTGCTTGTTGCCTCCGTTAGTGTGTTCGTACGTGTGTTCCTGCCTCTGTGTGTGTGTGTGTGTGTGTGTGTGTGTGTGTGTGTGTGTGTGTGTGTGTGTGTGTGTGTGTGTTCGCCTGTGCTTGTTGCCTCCGTTAGTGTGTTCGTACGTGTGTTCCTGCCTCTGTGTGTGTGTGTGTGTGTGTGTGTGTGTGTGTGTGTGTGTGTGTGTTCGCCTATGCTTGTTGCCTCCGTCAGTGTGTTCGTACGTGTGTTCCTGCCTCTGTGTGTGTGTGTGTGTGTGTGTGTGTGTGTGTGTGTGTGTGTGTGTGTGTGTGTGTGTGTTCGCCTGTGCTTGTTGCCTCCGTTAGTGTGTTCGTTCGTGTGTTCCTGCCTCTGTGTGTGTGTGTGTGTGTGTGTGTGTGTGTGTGTGTGTGTGTGTGTGTGTGTGTGTGTTCGCCTATGCTTGTTGCCTCCGTCAGTGTGTTCGTACGTGTGTTCCTGCCTCTGTGTGTGTGTGTGTGTGTGTGTGTGTGTGTTCGCCTATGCTTGTTGCCTCCGTCAGTGTGTTCGTACGTGTGTTCCTGCCTCTGTGTGTGTGTGTGTGTGTGTGTGTGTGTGTGTGTGTGTGTGTGTGTGTGTGTGTGTGTGTGTGTGTTCGCCTGTGCTTGTTGCCTCCGTTAGTGTGTTCGTACGTGTGTTCCTGCCTCTGTGTGTGTGTGTGTGTGTGTGTGTGTGTGTGTGTGTGTGTGTGTGTGTGTGTGTTCGCCTGTGCTTGTTGCCTCCGTTAGTGTGTTCGTACGTGTGTTCCTGCCTCTGTGTGTGTGTGTGTGTGTGTGTGTGTGTTCGTGTGTTCGTTCGTCCCCCAGCAGTCCATCTCCTCGCCCGGGTTACCATAAAACGCTTCCTCTTCTCTCTAGAACATTATTTTATACAATAAATAATTCTAGAACATTATTTTATACAATAAATAATTCTAGAACATTATTTTATACAATAAATAATTCTAGAACATTATTTTATACAATAAATAATTCTAGAACATTATTTTATACAATAAATAATTCTAGAACATTATTTTATACAATAAATAATTCTAGAACATTATTTTATACAATAAATAATTCTAGAACATTATTTTATACAATAAATAATTTGTAAATAATTAGTTATGGTAAATCATTTATTAGCAATAGGTCATGTCGTTAGAACAACACTCAGGTGTCATCACAAAGTCATCATAATTACATAATTATTTTTTAGTTTTTAATTTGGGTTTTTATTTCCCGCCGGAGAGAGATTACATTAAATTTTTTTTTTCCTGTAATGGAATTATATTACATAGGGTGCTGGTGGTGGGTCTGGCCTGCCCACCCTACCTGTTTTCAGGAAATGTTGCATGTCGTCTGTTGGTATGCAGGTGTGTGGGGGAAATGGGGGGGAAATGGGGGGGGATATGGGGGTGTGTGACCCACCCACCTCCCGGCCATCGTCAAGCAATGTACCCAACCCACTCCACCCCACCTCCCTAACCCACCCCACCCCACCTCCCTAACCCACCTCCCTCCCTCACCCTCCTGCAGACGGAGGGGGAGGAGCCTAATCTGGGACCCCGCCTACATTCGTACCCAGACGGAGGGCGCCATCATGGCGTCGTCGTGTCCTCCTTATCTAGTGCAGATATGCCTCGTCCTCCCACCAAGCCCAACGGAAAACGTGCAAAATAATGCGGCCGGAGGAGGAGGAGGAGGAGGCCCGCCATACAGACCCCCATAGACCTCCCGTGCGGTAGAAGGCCTCCTCCTCCTCCTCCTCCCTACCTTTTCTTCCCCCGCGCCTTTCGCGCGCGCGGGCGGGCGCGCGCGGGGGAAAAAAAAAAAAAATCGCACGCCCGAGGTTGTTGAGCGCGTTGGCAACACCACCCAGCCTGCCTGAGAGCCGTGCAAATATTGTGGCGAATCTTAAAACCGTTTTCTGTTGGGCCGCCATCACGACCACCCGATTTTATGAAGTTCTGTCAAGCATCAATGCAGGAAAGCGACTTCACCTTCTGCCTTTGGCGGAGGAATTGCACCTTCAGCTCGGGATTTTTATCAATAGGCGGGCCGCAAGGAGGCCTAGGGACGTGCGAGGGAGCCCTCTCTTCTCAGGGGGTTAAGGGAGTCCTGGATCTAAGGGTCTATATAATTCTGGCCGAGGTTTGAGGCGGGGAAATTAATGGCCGAAGTGACAACAGGCGTCCCGTTTTGCTTGCTTCTCCATTGATTTTTTAATCTCCAAGACGGGGCGCTCCCCCTTCCTCTCCCCCATCTCTCTCTCCCTCATGGCCCCCATCTCCATTATAAATGGGTATTTAAGGTCATCTAGGCTTACGGGATGACCCCATGCCGATGCAGGAGGTCAAACAATGCCTTAAAACACCATTTCTTGACCTCAGATGGCACGAAATACGTGCGTACCTGCGGTAGTCATGTCTGCCTCTCATGCAATTAATTATGCTTCCAAATATCGCGTCTTCTTGGCCCCGTAATATTTTCTTTAGCGGAGGAAAATGCGTATAGTCCAGGCAGGGAGGAAGGGACTGGCGTACACCGTAAAGAACAAAGCGTATTACGACCATTGACACAGAACCGATGAAGACATATTGAAAGCAAAGAAGGAGGGACAAAGACGAGAGAGCCACTCACACACAATCTCTCTCTCTCCGTGGAGTCCATCTCAGGGGTTTATGACGTCACTAACGCCGCAGATGGACTACCCCAGAGACAGACGCACATAAGACTCGGTGTTGCCGTCCGTCTGGTTCATCTTGGGTACGTTTCGTAGCCTTGTACTGTCTGGACACGTTTTCTCTCATGCGAAAATGGACCAGAGAAAATGGACGTTGATGGGGGACTATATCAACCTACCCTTCACCACAGGGGGACCTAAAGCAATATTCGATTTGTTATATGGCTAATTCCACGCTTTTAGACGTTCTGTCCACACTTTCTTTTAATATCTTGATAACTACCAACTACACATGGAAAGTAGAGATAGAAAATAAGGTAATTAGGTGATTATGAAGGAACATATAACAGAAAATAGAAGAGATACAGATTATACAGACTGAGCGAGAATGGCGACTAGGAAGTAAAAAATTGATGCCAATACACAAACAAGTAAAGACTTTGCGTAAATAGACTCGAGACTTTCAAGAAAGTACTTTTTACTCATATAATCTGACGTGGAGAGTCTATTTTCCTCCATGAGAAGTATTCTATTCGAGTTTTACAAAGTTTGAAACTTTCAGAGAGTGAGAGAGAGGGAGAGAGAGGGACTTGTATGTCAACTGTAGTACGTAAGATGAAGATACAGCTGTAAGGTACATGGATATACTGTAGCGGGCAGTGTGACACAACAACTACCATGACATACATCCAGGTTACAGGTATACTTTGCAAATTACAAAAAAAAAAATAAAAAAATTATTTTTATAACCTAAAGTTACACTTGTCAAGTGAAAGTAAAATCATTTCAGACATTTGTGACCTGTTCACTGGCAATGATGGACTTGCAATATTATCTTTCTAAATACAAAATTTCCTTTGAAATGAGCTGTATCCTGTGCCATGTCGTATGTATTATGTAACCGTCAATGTCCCTATGTGTCTAGTGAATGATACACATTGTATTTCCATGTGTTTTGATCCCTTACTGTATTATCGCCCATGCCAGTATAGTTCTGTCAGTTATGTATGCTGTATTTGCTGTATTTTCCATCTTCATTGGCATTATTATCGATAAAGATATATTCCGTGTATTGTAGATCTTGTATATGAATGTATTATAGGGATCTGTGTGAGTATATAATATGATGGCGACGCTCTATGCTTGCCTCCACCTACCCCTGCTATTGTGCCCACTTTACGCTATATGCTTGCCTCCACCTACCCCTGCTATTGTGCCCACTTTACGCTATATGCTTGCCTCCACCTACCCCCTGCTATTGTATCCACTGTACGCTCTATGCTTGCCTCCACCTACCCCTGCTATTGTACCCACTGTACGCTATATGCTTGCCTCCACCTACCCCTGCTATTGTACCCACTGTACGCTATATGCTTGCCTCCACCTACCCCTGCTATTGTACGCACTGTACGCTCTATGCTTGCCTCCACCTACCCCTGCTATTGTACCCACTGTACGCTCTATGCTTGCCTCCACCTACCCCCTGCTATTGTACCCACTGTACGCTCTATGCTTGCCTCCACCTACCCCTGCTATTGTACCCACTGTACGCTATATGCTTGCCTCCACGTACCCCCTGCTATATTGTACCCACTGTACGCTATATGCTTGCCTCCACCTACCCCTGCTATTGTACCCACTGTACGCTATATGCTTGCCTCCACCTACCCCTGCTGCTGTACCCACTGTACGCTATATGCTTGCCTCCACCTACCCCTTGCTATTGTACCCACTGTACGCTATATGCTTGCCTGCACCTACCCCTGCTATTGTACGCTATATGCTTGCCTCCACCTACCCCTGCTATTGTACCCACTGTACGCTCTATGCTTGCCTCCACCTACCCCTGCTATTGTACGCTATATGCTTGCCTCCACCTACCCCTGCTATTGTACCCACTGTACGCTCTATGCTTGCCTCCACCTACCCCTGCTATTTTACCCACTGTACGCTCTATGCTTGCCTCCACCTACCCCTGCTATTGTACGCTATATGCTTGCCTGCACCTACCCCTGCTATTGTACCCACTGTACGCTATATGCTTGCCTCCACCTACCCCCTGCTATATTGTACCCACTGTACGCTATATGCTTGCCTGCACCTACCCCTGCTGCTGTACCCACTGTACGCTATATGCTTGCCTCCACGTACCCCCTGCTGCTGTACCCACTGTACGCTATATGCTTGCCTCCACCTACCCCTGCTGCTGTACCCAATGTGCGCTATATGCTTGCCTCCACCTACCCCCTGCTGCTGTACCCACTGTGCGCTATAGGCTTGCCTCCACCTACCCCTGCTGCTGTACCCACTGTACGCTATATGCTTGCCTCCACCTACCCCTGCTATTGTACCCACTGTACGCTATATGCTTGCCTCCATCTACCCCTGCTATTGTACGCTATATGCTTGCCTCCACCTACCCCTGCTATTGTACCCACTGTATGCTATATGCTTGCCTCCACCTACCGCTGCTGCTGTACCCACTGTACGCTATATGCTTGCCTCCACCTACCCCTGCTGCTGTACCCACTGTACGCTATATGCTTGCCTCCACCTACCCCTGCTGCTGTACCCACTGTACGCTATATGCTTGCCTCCACCTACCCCCTGCTATTGTACCCACTGTACGCTATATGCTTGCCTCCACCTACCCCTGCTATTGTGCCCACTGTACGCTATATGCTTGCCTCCACCTACCCCTGCTGCTGTACCCACTGTGCGCTATATGCTTGCCTCCACCTACCCCTGCTGCTGTACACACTGTACGCTATATGCTTGCCTCCACACACCCCCTGCTATTGTACCCACTGTACGCTATATGCTTGCCTCCACCTACCCCTGCTGCTGTACCCACTGTACGCTATATGCTTGCCTCCACCTACCCCCTGCTATTGTACCCACTGTACGCTATATGCTTGCCTCCACCTACCCCTGCTGCTGTAACCACTGTACGCTATATGCTTGCCTCCACCTACCCCTGCTATTGTACCCACTGTACGCTATATGCTTGCCTCCACCTACCCCTGCTATTGTACCCACTGTACGCTATATGCTTGCCTCCACCTACCCCTGCTATTGTACCCACTGTACGCTATATGCTTGCCTCCACCTACCCCTGCTATTGTACCCACTGTACGCTATATGCTTGCCTCACCTACCCCTGCTATTGTACCCACTGTACGCTATATGCTTGCCTCCACCTACCCCTGCTATTGTACCCACTGTACGCTATATGCTTGCCTCCACCTACCCCTGCTATTGTACCCACTGTACGCTATATGCTTGCCTCCACCTACCCCTGCTATTGTACCCACTGTACGATATATGCTTGCCTCCACCTACCCCTGCTATTGTACCCACTGTACGATATATGCTTGCCTCCACCTACCCCCTGCTATTGTACCCACTGTACGATATATGCTTGCCTCCACCTACCCCTGCTATTGTACCCACTGTACGATATATGCTTGCCTCCACCTACCCCTGCTATTGTACCCACTGTACGATATATGCTTGCCTCCACCTACCCCTGCTATTGTACCCACTGTACGATATATGCTTGCCTCCACCTACCCCTGCTATTGTACCCACTGTACGATATATGCTTGCCTCCACCTACCCCTGCTATTGTACCCACTGTACGATATATGCTTGCCTCCACCTACCCCTGCTATTGTACCCACTGTACGATATATGCTTGCCTCCACCTACCCCTGCTATTGTACCCACTGTACGATATATGCTTGCCTCCACCTACCCCTGCTATTGTACCCACTGTACGATATATGCTTGCCTCCACCTACCCCTGCTATTGTACCCACTGTACGCTATATGCTTGCCTCCACCTACCCCTGCTATTGTACCCACTGTACGATATATGCTTGCCTCCACCTACCCCTGCTATTGTACCCACTGTACGATATATGCTTGCCTCCACCTACCCCTGCTATTGTACCACTGTACGATTATATGCTTGCCTCCAGTCCTACCTCCTTGCTATTGTACCCACTGTAACGATATATGCTTGCCTCCACCTACCCCCTGCTATTGTACCCACTGGACGATTATATGCTTGGCCTCACCTACCACTGCTATTGTACCCATCTGTACGAATATGCTTGCCTCCACCTACCCCTGCTATTGTACCCACTGTACGATATATGCTTGCCTCCACCTACCCCTGCTATTGTACCCACTGTACGATATATGCTTGCCTCCACCTACCCTGCTATTGTACCCACTGTACGATATATGCTTGCCTCCACCTACCCCTGCTATTGTACCCACTGTACGATATATGCTTGCCTCCACCTACCCCTGCTATTGTACCCACTGTACGATATATGCTTGCCTCCACCTACCCCTGCTATTGTACCCACTGTACGATATATGCTTGCCTCCACCTACCCCTGCTATTGTACCCACTGTACGATATATGCTTGCCTCCACCTACCCCTGCTATTGTACCCACTGTACGATATATGCTTGCCTCCACCTACCCCTGCTATTGTACCCACTGTACGATATATGCTTGCCTCCACCTACCCCTGCTATTGTACCCACTGTACGATATATGCTTGCCTCCACCTACCCCTGCTATTGTACCCACTGTACGATATATGCTTGCCTCCACCTACCCCTGCTATTGTACCCACTGTACGATATATGCTTGCCTCCACCTACCCCTGCTATTGTACCCACTGTACGATATATGCTTGCCTCCACCTACCCTGCTATTGTACCCACTGTACGATATATGCTTGCCTCCACCTACCCCTGCTATTGTACCCACTGTACGATATATGCTTGCCTCCACCTACCCCTGCTATTGTACCCACTGTACGATATATGCTTGCCTCCACCTACCCCTGCTATTGTACCCACTGTACGATATATGCTTGCCTCCACCTACCCCTGCTATTGTACCCACTGTACGCTATATGCTTGCCTCCACCTACCCCCTGCTATTGTACCACTGTACGCTCTATGCTTGCCTCCACCTATCCCCTGCTATTGTACCCACTGTACGATATATGCTTGCCTCCACCTACCCCCTGCTATTGTACCCACTGAACGATATATGCTTGCCTCCACCTACCCCTGCTATTGTACCCACTGTACGATATATGCTTGCCTCCACCTACCCCTGCTATTGTACCCACTGTACGATATATGCTTGCCTCCACCTACCCCTGCTATTGTACCCACTGTACGATATATGCTTGCCTCCACCTACCCCTGCTATTGTACCCACTGTACGATATATGCTTGCCTCCACCTACCCCTGCTATTGTACCCACTGTACGATATATGCTTGCCTCCACCTACCCTTGCTATTTTACTCACTGTACGATATATGCTTGCCTCCACCTACCCCTGCTATTGTACCCACTGTACGATATATGCTTGCCTCCACCTACCCCTGCTATTGTACCCACTGTACGATATATGCTTGCCTCCACCTACCCCTGCTATTGTACCCACTGTACGATATATGCTTGCCTCCACCTACCCCTGCTATTGTACCCACTGTGCGCTATATGCTTGCCTCCACCTACCCCCTGCTATTGTACGCTCTATGCTTGCCTCCACCTATCCCCTGCTATTGTACCCACTGTACGATATATGCTTGCCTCCACCTACCCCTGCTATTGTACCCACTGTACGATATATGCTTGCCTCCACCTACCCCCTGCTATTGTACCCACTGTACGATATATGCTTGCCTCCACCTACCCCTGCTATTGTACCCACTGTACGATATATGCTTGCCTCCACCTACCCCTGCTATTGTACCCACTGTACGATATATGCTTGCCTCCACCTACCCCTGCTATTGTACCCACTGTACGATATATGCTTGCCTCCACCTACCCCTGCTATTGTACCCACTGTACGATATATGCTTGCCTCCACCTACCCCTGCTATTGTACCCACTGTACGATATATGCTTGCCTCCACCTACCCCTGCTATTGTACCCATCTTCTATACTGGCACAGAGACATTTCCCCTATCCACACTTAAACAAATCAAACCTTTAAATACCACTGAAGTGTGTGTGGCTGAGCGCCGACATATCTTCGTATGATGACAGGGTTCGAACCCTGGGTTGGAGTACAAAATGACCCACACACAATTTCAATTTTCAAAATGTTTCGTCCCAAGTATCAATACGTTACTTAAATGATCATTTTCTCTTGACCAGTTTCGATCGCTTGCAAAGAACAGAAAGTGCAGTGGACCCAATATACACCCTTGTGGGACCCCACTGGGGAAGAGCAGACCAGCCACTGTAACATCTTCAGAATGATTCAATATCTACAAACGAATTCTGTTTCATTCCACTCATACCTTATCATTCAGTCCATTCCACTCATACCTTACCATTCAGTCCATTCCACTCATACCTTACCATTCAGTCCATTCCACTCATACCTTACCATTCAGTCCATTCCACTCATACCTTACCATTCAGTCCATTCCACTCATTCCTTATCATTCAGTCCATTCCACTCATACCTTATCATTCAGTTCATTCCACTCATTCCTTATCATTCAGTCCATTCTACTCATTCCTTATTCAATCCATTCCACTCATTCCTTATCATTTAGTCCATTCCACTCATTCCTTATCATTCAGTCCATTCCACTCATACCTTATCATTCAGTCCATTCCACTCATTCCTTATCATTCAGTCCATTCCACTCATACCTTATCATTCAGTCCATTCCACTCATTCCTTATCATTCAGTCCATTCCACTCATACCTTATCATTCAGTCCATTCCACTCATTCCTTATCATTCAGTCCATTCCACTCATACCTTATCATTCAGTCCATTCCACTCATACCTTATCATTCAGGCCATTCCACTCATACCTTATCATTCAGTCCATTCTACTCATTCCTTATTCAATCCATTCCACTCATACCTTATCATTCAGTTCATTCCACTCATTCCTTATCATTCAGTCCATTCTACTCATTCCTTATTCAATCCATTCCACTCATTCCTTATCATTTAGTCCATTCCACTCATTCCTTATCATTCAGTCCATTCCACTCATACCTTATCATTCAGTCCATTCCACTCATTCCTTATCATTCAGTCCATTCCACTCATACCTTATCATTCAGTCCATTCCACTCATTCCTTATCATTCAGTCCATTCCACTCATACCTTATCATTCAGTCCATTCCACTCATTCCTTATCATTCAGTCCATTCCACTCATACCTTATCATTCAGTCCATTCCACTCATACCTTATCATTCAGTCCATTCCACTCATTCCTTATCATTTAGTCCATTCCACTCATTCCTTATCATTCAGTCCATTCCACTCATACCTTATTATTCAGTCAATTCCACTCATACCTTATCATTCAGTCCATTCCACTCATACCTTATCATTCAGTTCATTCCACTCATTCCTTATCATTCAGTCCATTCTACTCATTCCTTATTCAATCCATTCCACTCATTCCTTATCATTCAGTCCATTCCACTCATACCTTATCATTCAGTCCATTCCACTCATTCCTTATTCAATCCATTCCACTCATTCCTTATCATTCAGTCCATTCCACTCATACCTTATCATTCAGTCCATTCCACTCATTCCTTATTCAATCCATTCCACTCATTCCTCATCATTCAGTCCATTCCACTCATACCTTATCATTCAGTCAATTCCACTCATACCTTATCATTCAGTCCATTCCACTCATTCCTTATCATTCAGTCCATTCCACTCATACCTTATCATTCAGTCCATTCCACTCATACCTTATCATTCAGTCCATTCCACTCATACCTTATCATTCAGTCCATTCCACTCATACTTATCATTCAGTCCAGTCCACTCATACCTTATCATTCAGGCCATTCCACTCATACATTATCATTCAGTCCAGTCCACTCATACCTTATCATTCAGTTCATTCCACTCATTCTTATCATTCAGTCCAGTCCACTCATACCTTATCTTTCAGTCCATTCCAACTCATACTTATCATTCAGTCAATTCCACTCATACCTTATCATTCAGGCCATTCCACTCATACTTATCATTCAGTCAATTCCACTCATACCTTATCATTCAGTTCATTCCACTCATTCTTATCATTTAGTCCATTCCACTCATTCTTATCATTCAGTCCATTCCAACTCATACTTATCATTCAGTCAATTCCACTCATACCTTATCATTCAGTCCATTCCACTCATAACCTTATCATTCAGTCAATTCCACTCATACCTTATTCATTCAGTCCATTCACTCATACCTTATCATTCAGTTCATTCCACTCATACCTTATCATTCAGGCCATTCCACTCATTCTTATCATTTAGTCCATTCCACTCATTCTTATCATTCAGTCCATTCCAACTCATACTTATCATTCAGTCCAGTCCACTCATACCTTATCATTCAGGCCATTCCACTCATTCCTTATCATTCAGTCAATTCCACTCATACCTTATCATTCAGGCCATTCCACTCATTCTTATCATTCAGTCCAGTCCACTCATACCTTATCATTCAGTCCATTCCACTCTTTCCTTATCATTCAGTCATTCCACTCATTCTTATCATTTAGTCCATTCCACTCATTCTTATCATTCAGTCCATTCCAACTCATACTTATCATTCAGTCATTCCACTCATACCTTATTCATTCAGTCCATTCCAACTCATACTTATCATTCAGTCAATTCCACTCATACCTTATCATTCAGGCCATTCCACTCATACATTATCATTCAGTCCAGTCCACTCATACCTTATCATTCAGTCATTCCACTCATTCCTTATCATTCAGTCAATTCCACTCATACCTTATCTTTCAGTCCATTCCACTCATAACCTTATCATTCAGTCAATTCCACTCATACCTTATCTTTCAGTCCATTCCACTCATACCTTATCTTTCAGTCCATTCCACTCTTTCCTTATCATTCAGTTCATTCCACTCATTCCTTATCATTCAGGCCATTCCACTCATTCCTTATCATTCAGTCATTCACTCATACCTTATCTTTCAGTCCATTCCACTCATTCTTATCATTTAGTCCATTCCACTCATTCCTTATCATTCAGGCCATTCCACTCATACCTTATCATTAGTCCATTCCACTCATACCTTACCATTCAGTCCATTCCACTCATACCTTACCATTCAGTCCATTCCACTCTTTCCTTATCATTCAGTCAATTCCACTCATACCTTATCATTCAGGCCATTCCACTCATACCTTATCTTTCAGTCCATTCCACTCTTTCCTTATCATTCAGTCCATTCCACTCATACCTTATTCATTCAGTCCATTCCACTCTTTCCTTATCATTCAGTCCATTCCACTCTTTCCTTATCATTCAGTCATTCACTCATACCTTATCTTTCAGTCCATTCCACTCTTTCCTTATCATTCAGTCATTCACTCATACCTTATCATTCAGTCCATTCCACTCATTCCTTATCATTCAGTCCATTCCACTCTTTCCTTATCATTCAGTCATTCCACTCATACCTTACCATTCAGTCCATTCCACTCATTCTTATCATTCAGTCCATTCCACTCCATACCTTATCATTCAGTCCATTCCACTCTTTCCTTATCATTCAGTTCATTCCACTCATTCTTATCATTCAGTCCATTCCACTCATTCCTTATCATTTAGTCCATTCCACTCATTCTTATCATTTAGTCCATTCCACTCTTTCCTTATCATTCAGTTCATTCCACTCATTCTTATCATTTAGTCCATTCCACTCATTCCTTATTCAATCCATTCCACTCATAACCTTATCATTCAGTCAATTCCACTCATACCTTATCATTCAGTCCATTCCACTCATAACCTTATCATTCAGGCCATTCCACTCATTCCTTATTCAATCCATTCCACTCATACCTTATCATTCAGTCCAGTCCACTCATACCTTATCATTCAGTCCATTCCAACTCATACTTATCATTCAGTCCATTCCACTCATTTTTTCTTTTTTACAATTACAACATTTGCATCGTAATTAGCATTGTACGCTGCGTTAACCCTGAGAGTTCTGAGACTATCTGTGCCCTGCCTCAGCTCTGAGACTTGGGTGTGGCACAGTACAGCAGCGCTCAATGGTCCACCTTGTGGGATATGCCACTTAGCATATATTTAATTCAGTTCTGTGTCGCGTTTAGTTCACGGAGCTCACTTTCTCGTGGAGAAATACGGAGCTCACTTTCTCGTGGAGAAATACGGAGCTCACTTTCTCGTGGAGAAATACGGAGCTCACTTTCTCGTGGAGAAATACGGAGCTCACTTTCTCGTGGAGAAATACGGAGCTCATTCTCTCATGGAGAAATATCATTTGGATCCAATGTCAAAGGCGACCACGAATATAGCCCAATTTTTTCTTCTTTTTTTTTTTCGATAAAATCAAAGTTCAAGACACAAAATTTCGTGCATCCAAATTTCGTGCACCTCTCTCCACGAACTGATGGGGGCGAAAAAGGTGTGTGGGAGGGTTACAATCTGTTACACTTTTGATACGTTTCAAAACCATTCATGTCTTTAATTAGCTTTAATTAGCTTTAATTAGCTGAGCCACAGCCTAACCCAGAGTAAACAATGGATTACCAGGTTTACGTCACAATTTACGAATTGGAACATGACATTCCTCATAGCCATTTTCTATTCCTTACATCTTTTTTTTTTTACGAAAGAAAATGGTCATAGTCTTGTGCAAAACAACATGTTATAATTAGGGTTATTGATCCATTTTCTAAACGACACAGTTAGTGTGGACATTTTTTTTTTTGGTGACACTTCAATATTCTAATCATCACACCTGGGCCTTTTCTTTTAAACAACATTATTTACCTTTAAATAAACAAGTAATAAACATTCTAAACTATTATTATCCTCTTTATTACTTATCGTTATTTATGTTTTTCTTTAAATATATGTTGTCTGTCTGGCGTACCTCAGTCATTCTAATTTAAATGTTGAATTTTCAGAAATAATGACGCAACAACAAAAGCCCTGGAAGCATTTTTTATAATCATTTATATTTTTTAGATTGATTTTCAGCCTGACCTATGTAACTTGGGGATTAATAATAATAATAATAATAATAATAATAATAATAATTTACAATAATAATAATAATAATAATAATAATAATAATAATAATAATAATTTACAATAATAATGATATAATAATAATAATAATAATAATAATAATAATAATAATAATAATAATAATAATTACAATAATAATATAATAATAATAATAATAATAATAATAATAATAATAATAATAAGGAGGGCAAGGAATAGAGTGAATTGGAGCGATGTGGTATACCGGGGTTGACGTGCTGTCAGTGGATTGAATCAAGGCATGTGAAGCGTCTGGGGTAAACCATGGAAAGCTGTGTAGGTATGTATATTTGCGTGTGTGGACGTGTGTATGTACATGTGTATGGGGGGGGGGGGCATTTCTTTCGTCTGTTTCCTTGCGCTACCTCGCAAACGCGGGAGACAGCGACAAAGCAAAAAAAAAAAAAAAATAATAATAATAATAATAATACGATAATAATAATAATAATACTAATAATAATAATAATAATAATGGATGTGATCGGATGTGGCCCTTCTTCATCTGTTCCTAGCGCTACCTCACTAACGCGAGAAACGGCGATCAATTAACAATAATAATAATAATAGTAATAATAATAATAATTATTATTATAATAATCACAAGAGTGGTCACGGGGGCCAGGCGAGATTTCTGTGTCACTGTGTAGAGAGAGAGAGAGAGAGAGAGAGAGAGAGAGAGAGAGAGAGAGAGAGAGAGAGAGAGCCAGGCAAGGTTGGCCACAGAGGGACGCACTGGTCGACATGTGAAGCAATCACACGCAATCGATCCCCCCCACACACACCACAGGAGCCACTTACTTTTTTTCTCTTCTTCGTTCGCAAGAAACGATGATGTTGAGAGAGAGAGAGAGAGAGAGAGAGAGAGAGAGAGAGAGAGAGAGAGAGAGAGAGAGAGAGAGAGCGTGTGTGTGTGTGTGTGGCACAGACTGCTGTCCTAGAGGCTATGTATTGTAAAGGTTAAATGGCGTAATTCGAGACAACTGGGGCTTATTTCCTGTTCCCTGGAAGTACAGGAGGTCCATCTCTTCCTCCGAGGAACGATCCAGGAAGACATATTTACATCTGGAAGACAAAGGAACGCCAAATACACTTCCGTCAGAAGGAGGACGTAAGGTGGGAGGCGGGGTTGGATCATGTAGCCAAGTTACCCCCTTAAATATGAGGAGTCGTCGAGGTCCGTTTTCTGTGATGCCTCGAACCCGCCCACCGCCGCCCATTATGGGACACTGTTCGGGAGGACCGAAACGAAGGACTTCAGGTAAGTAAGGCCGCACAGAGACCCTCTTCCTCTCCCTCCCAAATGCAAGCAAGAACTACTACTACAACTTACAACAACATCTAGAGGAGAAGCAAGATTTTAGTTTTTTTTTTTTTTTTCGATTTCGGTGCAAAATCGGCCGCCTTCGCCGCTCTCTCTGCTTGGACATGCAGGTGGAATAGCAGCGAATAAAAGAGACCCTCTCTCTCTCTTCCTCTCTTCCCCCCCAATGCAAGCAGCAACATGAACTACAACTCACAACAACAACAACAACTTAAGAAATTTATTATAATAAACTTGGGTTAAAAACTCGGAGGCAAGATTATATTTTTAGGTATTTATTATCATTATTTTTTTTTTCATTTCGGTGCAAAATCGGCGGCCGTCGCCCGCCGCCCCAAGCTTGGACATGCAGGTGGAATAGCAGCGAATAAGACCCACTTGTCCGCTTTTTCCTGCGCGCAGGCAATGCAGCTCTGGTGTTGCTGGCTGACCTGCCTCCTTTATCTCCCTTTATTGATAATTACCCTTTTATTATCGCTACATTATCATTTATCTTACAAGTCGCCTCGTAAATGCACGATTTTAAATTTACATACGAAGAATATCTTTTTGGAGTCAAGGTTGAAAAATCAATTATAAACGCAATAATAAACTAATATTTTTTCATATTTATTGCTAATTAATCATTTACTTGCTATTTATAATCATAATACCATCTTATTTATTATTCTATCTAAGAAATATTAATTCTAAAATATTTTGTTCAAATATATGTATAATGTTTGCATGATTTGCTTTTGTTTGATATATATATATATATATATATATATATATATATATATATATATATATATATATATATATATATATATATATATAGCGAAGGATCCCTTTCCGAAATTATTTTTTTGGACTCCTGTAGGTCCAAGGCTGCGCTACAATGAGTAGCAGGGCCAGGATGAACCCTTTGGAGCCACAAGATCTTTGAGGACACAAGAACCTCAGCGATGGTACTACTTTCTGTGCCACACTGTATTTCTCATCACCCCTTACTTTGGGTAAAGCATCTATTGCCCTCCTCTGTATAACCTTCTCCAGCATATCTATTGCCCTCCTCTGTATAACCTTCTCTAGCATATCTATTGCCCTCCTCTGTATAACCTTCCCCAGGATATCTATTGCCCTCCTCTGTATAACCTTCTCTAGCATATCTATTGCCCTCCTCTATAACCTTCTCTAGCATATCTATTGCCCTCCTCTGTATAACCTTCCCCAGGATATCTATTGCCTTCCTTTGTATAACCTTCTCCAGCATATCTATTGCCCTCCTCTGTATAACCTTCTCTAGCATATCTATTGCCCTCCTCTGTATAACCTTCCCCAGGATATCTATTGCCCTCCTCTGTATAACCTTCTCTAGCATATCTATTGCCCTCCTCTGTATAACCTTCTCTAGCATATCTGTTGCCCTCCTCTGTATAACCTTCTCTAGCATATCTATTGCCCTCTGTATAACCTTCTCCAGGATATCTATTGCCCTCCTCTGTATAACCTTCTCTAGCATATCTATTGCCCTCCTCTGTATAACCTTCTCTAGCATATCTATTGCCCTCCTCTGTATAACCTCCTCAAGCATATCTATTGCCCTCCTCTGTATAACCTTCTCTAGCATATATATTGCCCTCCTCTGTATAACCTCAAGCATATCTATTGCCCTCCTCTGTATAACCTTCTCTAGCATATCTATTGCCCTCCTCTGTATAACCTTCTCTAGCATATCTATTGCCCTCCTCTATATAACCGCCTCAAGCATATCTATTGCCCTCCTCTGTATAACCTTCTCCAGCATATCTATTGCCCTCCTCTGTATAACCTTCTCCAGCATATCTATTGCCCTCCTCTGTATAACCTTCTCCAGCATATCTATTGCCCTCTGTATAACATTCTCCAGCATATCTATTGCCCTCCTCTGTATAACCTCCAGGATATCTATTGCCCTCCTCTGTATAACCTTCTCCAGCATATCTATTGCCCTCCTCTGTATAACCTTCTCCAGGATATCTATTGCCCTCCTCTGTATAACCTTCTCTAGCATATCTATTGCCCTCCTCTGTATAACCTCCTCAAGCATATCTATTGCCCTCCTCTGTATAACCTTCTCTAGCATATCTATTGCCCTCCTCTGTATAACCTCCTCAAGCATATCTATTGCCCTCCTCTGTATAACCTTCTCTAGCATATCTATTGCCCTCCTCTGTATAACCTCCTCAAGCATATCTATTGCCCTCCTCTGTATAACCTTCTCCAGCATATCTATTGCCCTCCTCTGTATAACCTTCTCCAGCATATCTATTGCCCTCCTCTGTATAACCTTCTCCAGCATATCTATTGCCCTCCTCTGTATAACCTCCTCAAGCATATCTATTGCCCTCCTCTGTATAACCTCCTCAAGCATATCTATTGCCCTCCTCTGTATAACATTCTCCAGCATATCTATTGCCCTCCTCTGTATAACCTTCTCTAGCATATCTATTGCCCTCCTCTGTATAACCTTCTCCAGGATATCTATTGCCCTCCTCTGTATAACCTTCTCTAGCATATCTATTGCCCTCCTCTGTACAACCTCCTCAAGCATATCTTGCCCTCCTCTGTATAACCTCCTCAAGCATATCTATTGCCCTCCTCTGTATAACCTCCTCAAGCATATCTATTGCCCTCTGTATAACCTCCTCAAGCATATCTATTGCCCTCCTCTGTATAACCTTCTCTAGCATATCTATTGCCCTCCTCTGTATAACCTTCTCTAGCATATCTATTGCCCCTCTTTGCATAACCTTCTCCAACATATCTATTGCTCTCCTCTGTGCAACCTCCAGCATATCTATTGCCCTCCTTTGTATAACCTCCTCAAGCATATCTATTGCCCTGAAGATGGCTGAACCATTTTCCTCCCACAGCCAAATCTCATTAAGCTTTCCTGCAAGCTAAGCTGATGAAGCAAGCTAAGCTGATGAAGCAAGCTAAGCTGATGAAGCAAGTTAAGCTGATGAAGCAAGCTAAGCTGATGAAGCAAGTTAAGCTGATGAAGCAAGCTAAGCTGATGAAGCAAGTTAAGCTGATGAAGCAAGCTAAGCTGATGAAGCAAGCTAAGCTGATGAAGCAAGGTAAGCTGATGAAGCAAGCTAAGCTGATGAAGCAAGCTAAGCTGATGAAGCAAGTTAAGCTGATGAAGCAAGCTAAGCTGATGAAGCAAGTTAAGCTGATGAAGCAAGCTAAACTGATGAAGCAAGCTAAGCTGATGAAGCAAGCTAAGCTGATGAAGCAAGTTAAGCTGATGAAGCAAGCTAAGCTGATGAAGCAAGCTAAGCTGATGAAGCCCATTGTGGGTTAGGTGTGTAAGCCATTTACGCATATTTACCTCATCCTCAGCGAACACGTGCCTCAGGACGAGAGAGCGTGCACGTGCGCGCGTGACTCGTGGTGGTGGTGGTGGTGATTCAGCCGGGCGGGGGGGCACGTGACGGTGGGGGGGTGTGTGGGGGGGTGAGGACAGTGTGTCTCGTGATCCCGTGACGTGGGTTGGGTTGGGGGGGGGAGGGGACACGGGTCCCGTGACCCAGTGAGGTGAGGCAGGTACAGGTGGGGAGGGGAGGAGGGGGGGCGGGCGCGTCCCGTGATCAGCAGAGCCACACAAGGGCGTGTCCCGGGACGATGTGTGTGTGTGTGTGTGTGTCTGTGTGTGTGTGTCTGTGTGTGTGTGTGTGTGTGTGTGTGTGTGTGTGTCTACACGATTAACGACCAGGATGGCTAGCCTGGCTGAAACGTTCCCATGGTTAGATATGGTAGCATGGTAGACTGGGCGAAACCTGCCAACCAACTCCTACAGCGGTAGCCATCCTATTTGCCAACCAACTCCTACAGCAGCCATCCTACGTGTCGACCAACCCCTACAGCAGCCAACGTGTCGACCAACCCCTACAGCAGCCAACGTGTCGACCAACTCCTACAGCAGCCTACGTGTCGACCAAATCCTACAGCAGCCTACGTGTCGACCAACTCCTACAGCAGCCTACGTGTCGACCAACTCCTACAGCAGCCTACGTGTCGACCAAATCCTACAGCAGCCTACGTGTCGACCAACTCCTACAGCAGCCTACGTGTCGACCAAATCCTACAGCAGCCTACGTGTCGACCAACTCCTACAGCAGCCTACGTGTCGACCAACTCCTACAGCAGCCTACGTGTCGACCAAATCCTACAGCAGCCTACGTGTCGACCAACTCCTACAGCAGCCTACGTGTCGACCAAATCCTACAGCAGCCTACGTGTCGACCAACTCCTACAGCAGCCTACGTGTCGACCAACTCCTACAGCAATCAGCAGCCATCCCACGTGTCGACAAACTCCTACAGCGGCCATCCTACGTCCGACTGACTCCTACAACGACCATCCTACGTGTCGACCAACTCCTACAGCAGCCATCCCACGTGCTGACCAACACATGCAGCAGCCATCCCACGTGTCGGCAAACTCCTACAGTGGCCATCCTACGTGTCCACCCACTCCTACAGCAGCCATCCTACTTGGTGACAAACTCTTACAGCGGCCATCGTACGTGCCAATCAACTCCTACAGCAGCCATCCTACGTGCAGACCAACCCCTACAGCAGCCACCCAACGTGCCGACCAACCCCTACAGCAGCCACCCAACGTGCCGACCAACCCCTACAGCAGCCACCCAACGTGCCGACCAACCCCTACAGCAGCCATCCTACGTGCAGACCAACCCCTACAGCAGCCACCTAACGTGCCGACCAACCCCTACAGCAGCCACCCAACGTGCCGAACAAAACCCCTACAGCTGCCACCCAACGTGCCGACCAACCCCTACAGCAGCCACCCAACGTGCCGACCAACCCCTACAGCAGCCATCCCACGTGCAGACCAACCCCTACAGCAGCCACCTAACGTGCCGACCAACCCCTACAGCAGCCACCCAACGTGCCGAACAAAACCCCTACAGCTGCCACCCAACGTGCCGACCAACCCCTACAGCAGCCACCCAACGTGCCGACCAACCCCTACAGAATCCATCCTACGAGCCGACCAACTCCTACAGCAGCCATCCCACGAACCGACTAACTCCTACAGCAGCCGTCTTACATGCCGACCAATTCCTACAGCAGTCATCCTACGTGCCGACCAGCTCCTACAGCAGCCATCGCACGTGACACCAACTCCTACAGCAGCCACCCCACGTGCCGACTAACCCCTACAGCAGCCAACCAATGTGCCCAACATCTCCTACAGCAGCATTCCCACGTGCCGACCAACTCCTACAGCAGCCATTTCGCGAGCCGACCGACTCCTACAGCAAAAGTCCTACGTGCCGACTAACTCCTGCAGCAGCCATCCCACGAGCCGACCAACTCCTACAGCAGCCATCCCACGTGCCGACTAACCCCTACAGCAGCCATCCAACGTGCCGACCATCTCCTACAGCAGCTATCCCACGTGCCGACCAAATCCTTCACAGCCATCCCACGAGCCGACCAACTCCTACAGCAGCCATCCCACGAGCCGACCAACTCCTACAGCAGCCATCCCACGAGCCGACCAACTCCTACAGCAGCCATCCCACGAGCCGACCAACTCCTACAGCAGCCGTCCCACGAGCCGACCAACTCCTACAGCAGCCATTCCACGATCCGACCAACTCCTACAGCAGCCGTCCCACGTGCCGAGTAAATCCTACAGCAGCCATCCCACGTGCCGACCAATTCCTACAGCAGCAATCCTTCGTGCCGACCAACTCCTACAGCAGCCATCCCACGTGCCGACCAACTCCTACAGCAGCCATCCCACGTGTCGACCAACTCCTACAGCAGCCATCCAACGTGCCAACCAATTCCTGCAGCAGCCATCCCAGGAGCCGAAAAACTCCTACAGCAGCCATCCCACGTGCCGACCAACTCCTACAGCAGCCATCCCACGTGCCAATCAACCCCCTACAGCAGCCATGCAATATGCCGACCATCTCCTACAGCAGCCATCCAACGCGCCAACCAATTCCTACAGCAGCCATCTCAGGAGCCGAAAAACTCCTACACCAGCCATCCCAAGTGCCGACCATTTCCTACAGCAGCCATCGCAGGTGCCAACCAACTCCTACAGCAGCCATCCCATTTGTCGACCAACTCCTACAGCAGCCATACTACGTACTGACCAACTCCTACAGTAGCCATAGTGAGTGTCGACCACCTCCTACAGCAGCCATATTACGTGCCGACCAACTCCTACAGCAGCCATAGTACGTGCTGACCAACTCCTACAGCAGCCATCCTACGCACCAACCACCTCCTACAACAGCCATATTACGTGTCGACCAACTCCTACAGCAGCCATCCCACGTGCCGACCAATTCCTACAGCAGCAATCCTTCGTGCCGACCAACTCCTACAGCAGCCATCCCACGTGCCGACCAACTCCTACAGCAGCCATCCCACGTGTCGACCAACTCCTACAGCAGCCATCCAACGTGCCAACCAATTCCTGCAGCAGCCATCCCAGGAGCCGAAAAACTCCTACAGCAGCCATCCCACGTGCCGACCAACTCCTACAGCAGCCATCCCACGTGCCAATCAACCCCCTACAGCAGCCATGCAATATGCCGACCATCTCCTACAGCAGCCATCCAACGCGCCAACCAATTCCTACAGCAGCCATCTCAGGAGCCGAAAAACTCCTACACCAGCCATCCCAAGTGCCGACCATTTCCTACAGCAGCCATCGCAGGTGCCAACCAACTCCTACAGCAGCCATCCCATTTGTCGACCAACTCCTACAGCAGCCATACTACGTACTGACCAACTCCTACAGTAGCCATAGTGAGTGTCGACCACCTCCTACAGCAGCCATATTACGTGCCGACCAACTCCTACAGCAGCCATAGTACGTGCTGACCAACTCCTACAGCAGCCATCCTACGCACCAACCACCTCCTACAACAGCCATATTACGTGTCGACCAACTCCTACAGCAGCCATCCCACGTGCCGACCAATTCCTACAGCAGCCATCCTACGTACCAACCACCTCCTACAACAGCCATATTACGTGTCGACCAACTCCTACAGCAGCCATACTACGTGCTGACCAACTCCTACAGCAGCCATCCTACGTATCAACCACCTCCTACAACAGCCATATTACGTGTCGACCAACTCCTACAGCAGCCATACTACGTGCTGACCAACTCCTACAGCAGCCATCCTACGTACCAACCACCTCCTACAACAGCCATATTACGTGTCGACCAACTCCTACAGCAGCCATACTACGTGCGATCCAACTCTTACAGTAGCCATACTGAGTGCCGACCACCTACTACAGAAGCTATCCAACGTGCCGACCAACTCCTACAGTAGCCATACTGAGTGCCGACCTCCTACAGCAGCCATACTACGCGCTGACCAACTCCTACAGCAGCCATACTATGTGCCGACCATCTCCTACAACAGCCATATTACGTGTCGACCAACTCCTACAGCAGCCATACTACGTGCTGACCAACTCCTACAGCAGCCATCCTACGTACCAACCACCTCCTACAACAGCCATATTACGTGTCGACCAACTCCTACAGCAGCCATACTACGTGCTGACCAATTCCTACAGCAGCCATCCTACGTACCAACCACCTCCTACAACAGCCATATTACGTGTCGACCAACTCCTACAGCAGCCATACTACGTGCTGACCAACTCCTACAGCAGCCATCCTACGTACCAACCACCTCCTACAACAGCCATATTACGTGTCAACCAACTCCTACAGCAGCCATACTACGTGCTGACCAACTCCTACAGCAGCCATCCTACGTACCAACCACCTCCAACAACAGCCATATTACGTGTCAACCAACTCCTACAGCAGCCATCCCATGTGTCGACCAACTCCTACAGCAGCCATACTACGTGCGATCCAACTCCTACAGTAGCCATACTGAGTGCCGACCACCTACTACAGAAGCTATCCAACGTGCCGACCCACTCCTACAGTAGCCATACTGAGTGCCGACCTCCTACGGCAGCCATACTACGCGCTGACCAACTCCTACAGCAGCCATACTATGTGCCGACCATCTCCTTCAGCAGCCATACTATGTGCCGATCATGTCCTACAGCAGCCATCTCACGTGCTGACGAACTCCTACAGCAGCCATTCTACGTGCCGACCAACTCCTACAGCAGCCATACTATGTGCCGACCATCTCCTTCAGCAGCCATACTATGTGCCGACCATCTCCTTCAGCAGCCATACTATGTGCCGATCATGTCCTACAGCAGCCATCCCACGTGCCAACTATCTCCTACAGCAGCCATCTCACGTGCTGACGAACTCCTACAGCAGCCATCTCACGTGCTGAGGAACTCCTACAGCAGCCATCTCACGTGCTGACGAACTCCTACAGCAGCCATTCCATCAGTCGACCAACTCCTACAGCAGCCATCCTACGTGTCAATCAACTCCCACAGGAACCATCTCATGTGCCGACCAACTGCTACAGCGGACATCGTAGATGCCGACCAATCCTAAAACGGACATCCTACGTGTCCGACCAACTCCTACAACAGCTATCCTACATGCCGACTAACTTCTCCAGCAGCCATACTGCGTGCCAACCAATTCCTACTGCAGCCATCCTACGTGGAGACGAACTCCTACAACAGCCATCCTACGTGCCGACCAATTCCTACAGCAGCCATCCTACGTGCAGACGAACTCCTACAACAGCCATCCTACGTGCCGACCAATTCCTACAGCACCCATCCTACGTGCAGACGAACTCCTACAACAGCGATCCTACGTGCCGACCAATTCCTACAGCAGCCATCCTACGTGCAGACGAACTCCTACAACAGCGATCCTACGTGCCGACCAATTCCTACAACAGCCGTTCTACATGACGAACAACTCCTACAGTAGCCATACTATGTGCCGACCATCTCCTTCAGCAGCCATCCTACATGCCGACCAACTCCTACAGCAACCATCCCACGTGCCGATCATCTCCTACAGCAGGCATGCTATGTGCCGACCATCTCCTACAGAAGCCATCCTACGTGCAGACCAAGTCCTACAGCAGCCGTTCCACCTGCTAACCAACTCCTATAGCAACCATCCTACGGGTCAACCAACTCCTACAGGAACTATCTCACATGCCGACCAACTTCTACAGCAGCCGTCCACGTGCCGACCAATTCCTACAGCAGCCATCCTACGTGCCGACCAACTCCTACAGCAGCCATCCTACGTGCCAACCAACTCCTACAGCAGCCATCCTACGTGCTGACCAACTCCTACAGCAGCCATCCTACGTGCCAACCAACTCCTACAGCAGCCATCCTACGTGCCGACCAACTCCTACAGCAGCCATCCTACGTGCCAACCAACTCCTACAGCAGCCATCCTACGTGCTGACCAACTCCTACAGCAGCCATCTCACGTGCTGACCAACTCCTACAGCAACCATCTCACGTTCCAACCAACTCCTACAGCAGCCATCCTACGTGCAGACGAACTCCTACAACAGCCATCCTACGTGCCGACCAATTCCTACAGCAGCCATCCTACGTGCAGACGAACTCCTACATAAGCCATCCTACGTGCCGACCAATTCCTACAACAGCCATCCTACGTGCAGACGAACTCCTACAACAGCCATCCTACGTGCCGACCAATTCCTACAGCAGCCATCCTACGTGCAGAAGAACTCCTACAACAGCGATCCTACGTGCCGACCAATTCCTACAACAGCCGTTCTACATGACGAACAACTCCTACAGTAGCCATACTATGTGCCGACCATCTCTTTCAGCAGCCATCCTACATGCCGACCAACTCCTACAGCAACCATCCCACGTGCCGATCATCTCCTACAGCAGGCATGCTATGTGCCGACCATCTCCTACAGAAGCCATCCTACGTGCAGACCAAGTCCTACAGCAGCCGTTCCACCTGCTAACCAACTCCTATAGCAACCATCCTACGGGTCAACCAACTCCTACAGGAACTATCTCACATGCCGACCAACTTCTACAGCAGCCGTCCACGTGCCGACCAATTCCTACAGCAGCCATCCTACGTGCCGACCAACTCCTACAGCAGCCATCCTACGTGCCAACCAACTCCTACAGCAGCCATCCTACGTGCTGACCAACTCCTACAGCAGCCATCCTACGTGCCAACCAACTCCTACAGCAGCCATCCTACGTGCCGACCAACTCCTACAGCAGCCATCCTACGTGCCAACCAACTCCTACAGCAGCCATCCTACGTGCTGACCAACTCCTACAGCAGCCATCTCACGTGCTGACCAACTCCTACAGCAACCATCTCACGTTCCAACCAACTCCTACAGCAGCCATCCTACGTGCAGACGAACTCCTACAACAGCCATCCTACGTGCCGACCAATTCCTACAGCAGCCATCCTACGTGCAGACGAACTCCTACATAAGCCATCCTACGTGCCGACCAATTCCTACAACAGCCATCCTACGTGCAGACGAACTCCTACAACAGCCATCCTACGTGCCGACCAATTCCTACAGCAGCCATCCTACGTGCAGACGAACTCCTACAACAGCGATCCTACGTGCCGACCAATTCCTACAACAGCCGTTCTACATGACGAACAACTCCTACAGTAGCCATACTATGTGCCGACCATCTCTTTCAGCAGCCATCCTACATGCCGACCAACTCCTACAGCAACCATCCCACGTGCCGATCATCTCCTACAGCAGGCATGCTATGTGCCGACCATCTCCTACAGAAGCCATCCTACGTGCAGACCAAGTCCTACAGCAGCCGTTCCACCTGCTAACCAACTCCTATAGCAACCATCCTACGGGTCAACCAACTCCTACAGGAACTATCTCATGCCGACCAACTTCTACAGCAGCCGTCCACGTGCCGACCAATTCCTACAGCAGCCATCCTACATGCCGACCAACTCCTACAGCAGCCATCCTACGTGCCAACCAACTCCTACAGCAGCCATCCTACGTGCTGACCAACTCTGAGTTGCTATAGCAGCCATCCTACGTGCCAACCAACTCCTACAGCAGCCATCCTACGTGCCGACCAACTCCTACAGCAGCCATCCCACGTGCCAACCAACTCCTACAGCAGCCATCCTACGTGCAGACCAACTCCTACAGCAGCCATCTCACGTGCTGACCAACTCCTACAGCAACCATCTCACGTTCCAACCAACTCCTACAGCAGCCATCTCACGTGCCAACCAACTCCTACAGCAGCCATCTCACGTGCTGACCAACTCCTACAGCAGCCATCCTACGTGCCGACCAACTCCTACAGCAGCCATCCTACGTGTAGACCAACTCCTACAGCAGCCATCCTACGTGTCGACTAACTCCAACAGCAGCCATCCTACGTGTCGACCAACTCCTACAGAAGCCATCCTACGTGTCGACCAACTCCTACATAAGCCATCCTACGTGTCGACCAACTCCTACATCAGCCATCCTACGTGTCGACCAACTCCTACAGTAGCCATCCTACGAGTCGACCAACTCCTACATAAGCCATCCTACGTGTCGACCAACTCCTACAGCAGCCATCCAACGTGTCGACCAACTCCTACAGCAGCCATCCTAGGTGTCGGCCAACTCCTACAGCAGCCATCCTACGTGTCGACCAACTCCTACAGAAGGCATCCTACGTGTCGACCAACTCCTACAGCAGCCATCCTACGTGTCGACCAACTCCTACAGAAGCCATCCTACGTGTCGACCAACTCCTACAGAAGCCATCCTACGTGTCGACCAACTCCTACATAAGCCATCCTACGTGTCGACCAGCTCCTACATAAGCCATCCTACGTGTCGACCAGCTCCTACATAAGCCATCCTACGTGTCGACCAGCTCCTACATAAGCCATCCTACGTGTCGACCAACTCCACAGCAGCCATCCTACGTGTCGACCATCTCCTACAGAAGCCATCCTACGTGTCGACCAACTCCTACATAAGCCATCCTACGTGTCGACCAACTCCCACAGCAGCCATCCTACGTGTCGACCATCTCCTACAGAAGCCATCCTACGTGTCGACCAACTCCTACATAAGCCATCCTACGTGTCGACCAACTCCCACAGCAATCCTACGTGTCGACCATCTACAGAAGCCATCCTACGTGTCGACCAACTCCTACATAAGCCATCCTACGTGTCGACCAACTCCCACAGCAGCCATCCTACGTGTCGACCAGCTCCTACAGCAGCCATCCTACGTGTCGACCAACTCCTACAGCAGCCATCCTACGTGTCGACCAGCTCCTATATAAGCCATCCTACGTGCCGACTCAAGTACCTTTCACAACCACGTAAGTACTTGACCTACCCAAGTAAGTAGGTGACCCACACAGCACCTAATTGGTCAGCTGATCTGCCATACGTCCAGACGTGGAGTCGACCGACCATGTCCGAATCCCCTTAAATATACATGACTTCCCTTACCCGTTCGACCAGTCACGCCGCCCAGTTCATGGTCGACCAGACGAAACAATCACTGTAGCGTCACTACAGTTCTGGTGGAAGGTGGTATATACATAGCGTAGATAATCCGTGCAATAAATACATAAACAGGTAGATAATGGAAGGTTGGCTGCTGGTCGACCTCCGCCAACCCGAACGAACAACTCCATCGTGGGACTGGTCGAGGAAGGATGAAGGATGAAAGGAATGCTATCGTTATCTCTGCCATGATATCCGGGAGCTGCCTGCCTGCTTGCCTGCCTGCCTGCTTGCCTGCTTGCTTGCCTGCTTGCCTGCCTGCCTGCTTGCCTGCCTGCTTGCCTGCCTGCTTGCTTGCCTGCCTGCCTGCCTGCCTGCCTGCTTGCCTGCCTCTTATCTCCATCTCCCTCTGCTTGATGGCGCCATTACCAGGCCAGCAAACATCCATATTTGATGTTTGTGACGTTAATATTATCCGCTCTGCTTCAAGAACTCCTTAACTATTTATATTTTCCATAAATAACGACACTGTGACCCTTTTTTTATGATCATATTTTACAACGTCAATTTTCAACCTAAAAAATAAAGAATAAATATTTCTGAATCGTTCTTTTAGTATTTTTTCTTTCTATTTCTTTTACTATTTTTTTTTTTTTTTTCCTGTTTCCAGTAAGGCTTGGCCTCCATCATGGCATATATCCGGGACTGGAAATCTTATGAGATAAATTTATGGGGAAAAAAATAGTGTCTTTCCACCTTAATAAGAACAAAAACTCACAAAAAAATACATTTTCTTTTATCTTAAAGGAACTGCTGCATTGTGTCTCCCGCCAAAATGCCATGGCGTAACCTTCACCATTTTATTACAAACACAAAAAATAAAACGAGAAATGACTTGTCGTCTTACTCATCGATTTCAAAAGACTTTTATATTTCCTGAAACTAACTTGTTCCTAGAGTAAGAGTGTGATAAAAGCGCGTGTGTTCTTATAAACCCGTATTTACTTCCGTTTATAAAAAAACTATATATTCATGATTTATCCAATTTATTGGAAGCGAATTCTTGACTGAATATTAGTTTTTCTAGACCTATAAAAAGTCTCTAAATATATCTTAGTCCTAAAACTATGCATCCATAATGTATATATATATAAAACGAAGTAATTAGGTGATATGAAACCTAAAATATAAATATATATATTTTTATATTAGTCTGCGCTGCAGATGGGAAGTTCCTGAATAATTCTCGTTTTCTTTTTTCCTCAACATTCGGGTTATTTGTTAATCCCAGGACGATCGTGGCAGACGACCTTCCATCCTCCAATATGAAACCCGCATGTTTACAGTGGCTCTGACTCAACACTGGCTCGAACGTGACCTGCCTACTGCAGGATGTACTGGGTCATGGTCGACCTGCAGCAGGATGTACTGGGTCATGGTCGACCTGCAGCAGGATGTACTGGATCATGACCGACCTGCAGCAGGATGTACTGGGCCATCGCCGACCTGCAGCAGGATGTACTGGGTCATGGTCGACCTGCAGCAGGATGTACTGGGTCATGGTCGACCTGCAGCAGGATGTACTGGGTCATGGTCGACCTGCAGCAGGATGTACTGGGTCATGGTCGACCTGCAGCAGGATGTACTGGGTCATGGTCGACCTGCAGCAGGAGGTACTGGGTCATGGTCGACCTGCAGCAGGTGTACTGGGTCATGACCGACCTGCAGCAGGATGTACTGGGTCATGACCTACCTGCAGCAGGATGTACTGGGTCATGACCTACCTGCAGCAGGATGTACTGGGTCATGATCGACCTGCAGCAGGATGTACTGGGTTATGACCAACCTGCAGCAGGATGTACTGGGTCATGACCTACCTGCAACAGGATGTACTGGGTCATGACCGACCTGCAGCAGGGTGTACTGGGTCATGGTCGACCTGCAGCAGGATGTACTGGGTCATGACCGCCCTGCAGCAGGATGTACTGGGTCATGAACGACCTGCAGCAGGATGTACTGGGTCATGATCGACCTGCAGCAGGATGTACTGGGTTATGACCAACCTGCAGCAGGATGTACTGGGTCATGACCTACCTGCAACAGGATGTACTGGGTCATGACCGACCTGCAGCAGGGTGTACTGGGTCATGGTCGACCTGCAGCAGGATGTACTGGGTCATGACCGCCCTGCAGCAGGATGTACTGGGTCATGAACGACCTGCAGCAGGATGTACTGGGTCATGGTCGACCTGCAGCAGGATGTACTGGGTCATGGTCGACCTGCAGCAGGATGTACTGGATCATGACCGACCTGCAGCAGGATGTACTGGGTCATGATCGACCTGCAGCAGGATGTACTGGGTCATGGTCGACCTGCAGCAGGATGTAATGGGTCATGACCGACCTGCAGCTGGGTGTACTGGGTCATCGCCGACCTGCAGCAGGATGTACTGGGTCATGGTCGACCTGCAGCAGGATGTACTGGGTCATGGTCGACCTGCAGCAGGATGTACTGGGTCATGGTCGACCTGCAGCAAGGATGTACTGGGTCATGGACCGACCTGCAGCAGGGTGTACTGGGTCATGGTCGACCTGCAGCAGGATGTACTGGGTCATGACCGACCTGCAGCAGATGTACTGGGGTCATAGACGACCTGCAGCAGGATTACTGGGTCATGACCGACTGCAGCAGGATGTACTGTGTCCCATGACCTACCTGCAGCAGATGTAACTGGGTCATTAACGACCTGCGAGACAGGATGTACTGGGTCCAAAGTCGACCCTGCATCAGAACGTACTAGGTCATGTGATAGACCTGTAGCGGATGTACATGTTTCAAGACCGACCTGCAGCAGATGTACTGGGGTATGGTCGCCCTTCGCAGGATGTACTGGTTCAAGGGTCTACCTGCAGGCCAGATGTACTGGTGCATGACCGACCTGCATGCAAGGATGTACTGGGGTCAAGGTCGACCTGCAGCACGTATGTACTGGTCATGACCGACCTCAGCAGGATGTACCTGGGTCAGGTCGACCAGCAGCATGATGGTATGGGTCATAGGTCGACCTGCAGCAGAATGTAACTGGGTCATGAACGACCTGCAGCAGGGTGTACTGGGTCATGACCGACCTGCAGCAGGATGTACTGGGTCATGGCTGACCTGCAGCAGGGTGTACTGGGTCATGACCGACCTGCAGCAGGGTGTACTGGGTCATGGCTGACCTGCAGCAGGGTGTACTGGGTCATGACCGACCTGCAGCAGGATGTACTGGGTCATGGCTGACCTGCAGCAGGGTGTACTGGGTCATGACCGACCTGCAGCTGGATGTACTGGGTCATGGCTGACCTGCAGCAGGATGTACTGGGTCATGACCGACCTGCACAGGGTGTACTGGGTCATGACCGACCTGCAGCAGGATGTACTGGGTCATGGTCGACCTGCAGCAGGATGTACTGGGTCATGGTCGACCTGCAGCAGGATGTACTGGGTCATGGTCGACCTGCAGCAGGATGTACTGGGTCATGGTCGACCTGCAGCAGGATGTACTGGGTCATGACCGACCTGCAGCAGGATGTACTGGGTCATGACTGACCTGCAGCAGGGAGTACTGGGTCATGAACGACCAGCAGGATGTACTGGGTCACGGTCGACCTACAGCAGGGTGTACTGGGTCATGGCTGACCTGCAGCAGGGAGTACTGGGTCATGGTCGACCTGCAGCAGGGTGCACTGGGTCATGGACGACCTGCAGCAGGATGTACTGGGTCATGACCAACCTGCAGCAGGATGTACTGGGTCATGGTCGACCTGCAGCAGGGTGTACTGGGTCATGGTCGACCTGCAGCAGGGTGTACTGGGTCATGGTCGACCTGCAACAGGATGTACTGGGTCATGACCGACCTGCAGCAGGATGTACTGGGTCATGGTCGACCTGCAGCAGGATGTACTGGGTCATGACCGACCTACATCAGGATGTAGTGGGTCAAGGTCGACCTGCAGCAGGATGTACTGGGTCATGACCGACCTGCATCAGGATGTAGTGGGTCATGGTCGACCTGCAGCAGGATGTACTGGGTCAAGGTCGACCTGCAGCAGGATGTACTGGGTCAAGGTCGACCTGCAGCAGGTTGTAGTGGGTCAGACACACTACCCAGGTGGTCAGGTCAGCAGGCCCCACGACGGCGACGCAGAAGGAGATGGTCAGGTCTCGTGTGTCATCAGGTAACCAGGTTATGATGGACTTTAGCCACCCAAGGGCAAGACCTTGCCCAGTGGGTCACCACTGTAACCCACCTGCTCCTCCCACTGGGCCTCCTTCGCCCGTCGTCGGACGCGTGAGGAAGTGGAGGGGCAGAACCCACCTCGGAAGTCGCTTCCACAACACTGCGCCTCCCGCACCAGCGAGGTCAACAGCTCATATGGGTCATGGGCGCCACCAGTGTGTGTGTGTGTGTGTGTGTGTGTGTCTATGTGTGTGTGTGTGTGTGTGTCTATGTGTGTGTGTGTGTGTGTGTGTGTGTGTGTGTGTGTGTGTGATAAGGATCGAGATCGAAGCAGAAATGGGACTTCCTGCTTCAGGAGACGCTTCAGGAGCGGTGCGCAGGTCCTGTTGCTGTGGGCCTGGCCTGCCAGCAGGTCTGGGGGGGCGGCGCCCCTGGGGTAGGCCAACAGGTCTGGGGGGCGGCGCCCCTGGGGTAGGCCAGCAGGTCTGGGGGGGGGGGCGGCGCCCCTGGGGTAGGCCAGCAGGTCTGGGGGGGCGGCGCCCCTGGTCGTCTTCCTGTTGTATGGGATCGTGTCGCATCCTTGGGCCGCGCCGCCCCCCCCCCCCCACCTCACCAGCCCTAAATTGGAGGCGTTTGGAGGGGCCCTTCTCGCTCACCCCCCCATTTACCCCTCCCTCCTCACCTCAGCTCCTCCTGCGTCAGTGGGGAGGGAGGGACATCATGGGGCACCACTTCCTCTCCCTCATTTACAATCATTTACATGAAAAGTGCATGTGAGAGCGAGATAGATAGATAGATAGATAGATAGATAGATAGAGAGAGAGAGAGAGAGAGAGAGAGAGAGAGAGAGAGAGAGAGAGAGAGAGAGAGAGAGAGAGAGAGAGAGAGAGAGAGACTCGATGGTAAATTCCTTCATTTACGCGAACGAGATGAACTGGAGGGGAGCTGATCGATGTCGACCCACTCTGGGACGCACCACTGTGAAAGAAAGTCTTAGGGTGGGGATGTTTGCCCACTGGGAAAAGCAGAAACTGCCACTGATGCAAGAGGCCTCACAAGTGGAAAGTTGAAAGACAGCAGCAGAAGAGAGATTGTAAGAACTCGACGTCCTTCAGGTTGGAGGCGGTCGAAGGCAGAGGGAGGCAGGGAGGCAGGTCCCCCCCTGTCGACTCCTGGACGAGAGAGAGAGAGAGAGAGAGAGAGAGAGAGAGAGAGAGAGAGAGAGAGAGAGAGAGAGAGAGAGAGAGAGAGAGAGAGAGATAATGCTAGACATGGCCCAGGGGCAGTATCGCTATACATAGCAACTCGACCTATAGACCAAGGTGAACCCCGGAGATGTAAACAACTTGGGGTCATATTTCTCAACCAGTTTTTAATCCTTTTTTAAAATGGCGTTTCCCTCCGGCTCTCCCATTACCAATACAATATATCCTCTTACACGTCAGGTTATAAGAGGTGGATATAAAAACGGTTGACGATATATATATATATTTCTTTCCTTTCTTTCATACTATTCGCCATTTCCCGCGTTAACGAGGTAGCGTTAAGAAGAGAGGACTGGGCCTTTCAGGGAATATCCTCACCTGGCCCCTTTCTCTGTTCCTTCTTTTGGAAAATTAAAAAAAAAACGAAAGGGGAGGATTTCCAGCCCCCTTCAGCTCCCTCCCCTTTTAGTCGCCTTCTACGACACGCAGGGAATACGTGGGAAGTATTCTTTCTCCCCTATCCCCAGGGAAATATATATATATATATATATATATATATATATATATATATATATATATATATATATATATATATATATATATTGGAAAGGATCACAATTTTGCGCGTGATCAAGATA
This sequence comes from Panulirus ornatus, assembly GCF_036320965.1. NCBI lineage: Eukaryota > Metazoa > Arthropoda > Malacostraca > Decapoda > Palinuridae > Panulirus > Panulirus ornatus. The sequence continues at coordinate 6,454,891 of NC_092267.1, read as the reverse complement.
TTCCTGAGTCCACGGGGAAAATGAAACACGGTAAGTTGCCAAGTGCACTTTCGTGTAATAATCACATCATCATCAGGGCAGACACAAGAGAGAAATATAACAGTCAGTTAATATACATCGAAGAGACGAAGCTACGACGCCATTCGATGTATATCAACTGACTGTTATATTTCTTTCTTGTGTCTCCCCTGATGATGTGATTATTGCACGAAAGTGCACTTGGCAACTTATTGTGTTTCATTTTCCCCGTTTACTCACAGGAATATATATATATATATATATATATATATATATATATATATATATATATATATATATATATATATATATAGTGTGGAGAGAAAGATATTCCTCCGGTTCTCCGATTATCAGTGGGATAAAAAATATGTCTTCTTCCAGGTCAGGTTATGAGATGTGTATATAAAAACGGTTTACGAAATAGAGAAAAAAAATACAATATGAAAAGGAAGACATTGTGTAGTTATGGAGATGGAAGAAGAGATGATGAGGTGCACTGGTTGTGGGTCCGTACATCTGGGGTGACACAGACCATAGGTGTTGTAGGTCCCTACATCTGGGGTGACACAGACCATAGGTGTTGTAGGTCCGTACATCTGGGGTGACACAGACCATAGGTGTTGTAGGTCCCTACATCTGGGGTGACACAGACCATAGGTGTTGTAGGTCCCTACATCTGGGGTGACACAGACCATAGGTATTGTAGGTCCCTACATCTGGGGTGACATAGACCATAGGTGTTGTAGGTCCCTACATCTGGGGTGACACAGACCATATGTGTTGTAGGTCCCTACATCTGGGGTGACACAGACCATATGTGTTGTAGGTCCCTACATCTGGGGTGACACAGACCATAGGTATTGTAGGTCCCTACATCTGGGGTGACACAGACCATAGGTGTTGTAGGTCCCTACATCTGGGGTGACACAGACCATAGGTGTTGTAGGTCCCTACATCTGGGGTGACACAGACCATAGGTGTTGTAGGTCCGTACATCTGGGGTGACACAGACCATAGGTGTTGTAGGTCCCTTTCAGCCACGAGAGAGAGAGAGAGAGAGAGAGAGAGAGAGAGAGAGAGAGAGAGAGAGAGAGAGAGAGAGAGAGAGAGAGAGAGAGAGAGAGAGACTCAATTCTCAGAACACCAGTGGTGGCACTGTACACCACTGGTGACACTGTACACTACCAGTGGTACTGTATACCACGAATGGCAGTGTACACCACTGGTGGTACTGTACACCACTAGTGGCAGTGTACACCACTGGTGGCAGTGTACACCACTGGTGGTACTGTACACAACTAGTGGTACTGCACTCAACTAGTGGCAGTGTACACCACTGGTGGTACTGTACACCACTAGTGGTACTGCACTCAACTAGTGGCAGTGTACACCACTGGTGGTACTGTACACCACTAGTGGCAGTGTACACCACTGGTGGCAGTGTACACCACTGGTGGTACTCTACACAACTAGCGGTACTGCACTCAACTAGTGGCAGTGTACACCACTGGTGGCATTGTACACCACTAGTGGTACTGTACACAACTAGTGGCAGTGTACACCACTAGTGGCAGTGTACACCACTAATGGTACTGTACACCAGTAGTGGTAGTGTACACCATTGGTGGTACTGTACACCACTAGTGGTACTGCACATCACTAGTGGCAGTGTACATCACTAGTGGTACTGTACACTACTAGTGGTACTGTACACCACTAGTGGCTGTGTACACTACTAGTGGTACTGTACACCACTAGTGGCTGTGTACACCACTGGTGGTACTGTACACCAATAGCAACTGGGGTACCACAGGGATCGATCTTTGGACCGCGTCTCTTCATCATTGCTATCTCGATCCTTGGACCACGTCTCTTCATCATTGCTATCTCGATCCTTGGACCGCGTCTCTTCATCACTGCTATCTCGATCCTTGGACCACATCTCTTCATTATTGCTATCTCGATCCTTGGACCACGTCTCTTCATTATTTCTATCTCGATCCTTGGACCGCGTCTCTTCATCACTGCTATCAGTAATCTAGAAACGGGATCAGGGACAATCATTTCCAAGTTCTTCAGTGGCACAGAAAACTAGGGTAAGAGGGCCAGATCCAAGGACAAGTGTAGACCCTCAAATATGACTTTGATGTCTTCTGAAGGGAGATCAAAAAAACGGTGAACTATGTGAAACAAAATGAACTTCAGTGATGCGAACCACAATTACGAATCGAATCATTTAGAAATTACTTATGACAAGTGGTTGAAGATGATGGGGTTGGGTTTATCAGCAGTGACCCTAGTATAAAAAACGAGGGGCCAGACCTCATCTCGATTACATTACACAGCTTTTAGCCGCCGGATTACATTAAAAAGAGGAGGAGATATGTTTGAGAACGTCCAAAAGACCAGCTGTGGAACCAGCTGTACGAGGAGAACTTAGATACATAACTTTGTATAAACGAAGACGAAGGGACGACTTTATTACACATGCATTTAGGATATGAATTCCAACTACATGATCGCACCAGAGAGCTGGAAATAAAGGGACGAAGATGACGTAGGAAAGTTCAAATACAGGAGGGGAAGAACCCCTATTTCTATCTTCTCCCTCACGAGAGTGTAATTGGACATCGGGGGTAAAAAAAAAATATTGCCCCACGATGCGATTGATATAAACGTGGATTACATTGGAAATAGAGAACAGATATTCAATTTTGAGACATTTGCTACGACCATATATATATATATATATATATATATATATATACATTGGAAAGGATCACAATTGAGGGCGTGATCAAGTATATTCCTACGAGTCCACGGGGCAATGAAACACAATAAGCTCCCAAGTGCACTTTCGTGTAAATAATCTTGTCTCTCCCCACTGATGATGTGATCATTGCACGAAAGTGCACTTGGGAACTATCGTGTTTCATTTCCCCCAGGACTCATAGGAATTCATGGTGCATGGTGGACGCCCTGGCCTATCTACCCTACCCTACCTACCCCCCCACATGGCCTATCTACCCTACCCTACCCTACCCTACCCAACGAACCTACCTACCCCCCCCCCCACATGGCTTATCTACCCTACCCTACCCTACCCTACCCTACCCAACGAACCTACCTACCCCCCCCACATGGCCTATCTACCCTACCCTACCCTACCCTACCTACCCTACCTACCCCCCACACATGGCCTATCTACCCTACCCTACCCTACCCAACGAACCTACCTACCCCCCCCCACATGGCCTATCTACCCTACCCTACCCTACCCAACGAACCTACCTACCCCCCCCACATGGCCTATCTACCCTACCCTACCTTCCCTACCTACCACACACCCCCTCTACATGCCCTATCTAACCTACCCTACCTAACGAACCTACCTAACAACCAGCCCCCCACACATGCCCTACCTACCCTACCTAACACCTACCCCCCCCCCCCCCCCCGGTCCCCCAAGAGGTAAGGCGTTGCTAAAGACGTGCGCCCTGGCGGGGGGGGGGGGGCGGGGGGTCCCTAAGGCAAGGCCACCGTACAGTCTCTCTCTCTCTCTCTCTCTCTCTCTCTCTCTCTCTCTCTCTCTCTCTCTCTCTCTCTCTCTAGCGCCCCCCCCCCCAGACGCCGCCTTCCGTGGGGGGGGGGGGGTTCGTGTGGCCGACTTCCGACTTCCCAGTTCGGCTACAGGCCTCCCCTCCCCCCCTCCCCCCTGGTCAACGGCACTTCGTTACTGCACCTGGTAACAAGCAACGAGACGCTGCCCTAACAAGCTCCAACGAGGAGGAGGGTGGTTTGGCCAAGTGCCATTACAGGGGTTTAATTTAATATATATATATATATATATATATATATATATATATATATATATATATATATATATATATATATATATATATCCCTGGGGATAGGGGAGAAAGAATACTTCCCACGCATTCCTCACGTGTCGTAGAAGGCGACTAAAGGGGACGGGAGCGGGGGCTAGAAACCCTCCCCTCCTTGTATTTTAACTTTCTAAAAGAGGAAACAGAAGAAGGAGTCACGCGAGGAGTGCTCATCCTCCTCGTAGACTCAGATTGGAGTGTCTAAATGTGTGTGGATGTAACCAAGATGAGAAAAAAGGAGAGATAGGTAGTATGTTTGAGGAAAGGAACCTGGATGTTTTGGCTCTGAGTGAAACGAAGCTCAAGGGTAAAGGGGAAGAGTGGTTTGGGAATGTCTTGTGAGTAAAGTCAGGGGTTAGTGAGAGGACAAGGGCAAGGGAAGGAGTAGCACTACTCCTGAAACAGGTGTGGTGGGAGTATGTGATAGAGTGTAAGAAAGTACATTCTAGATTGATATGGGTAAAACTGAAAGTTGATGGAGAGAGATGGGTGATTACTGGTGCATACGCACCTGGGCATGAGAAGAAAGATCGAGAGGCAAGTGTTTTGGGAGCAGCTGAGTGAGTGTGTTAGAAGTTTTGATGCACGGGACCGGGTTATAGTGATGGGTGATTTAAATGCAAAGGTGAGTAATGTGGCAGTTGAGGGAATAATTAGTATACATGGGGTGTTCAGTGTTGTAAATGGAAATGGTGAAGAGCTTGTACAATTATGTGCTGGTAAAGGACTGGTGATTGGGAATACCTGGTTTAAAAAGAGAGATATACATAAGTATACGTACGTAAGTAGGAGAGATGGCCAGAGAGCGTTATTGGATTACGTGTTAATTGACAGGCGCGCGAAAGACAGACTTTTGGATGTTAATGTGCTGAGAGGTGCAACTGGAGGGATGTCTGATCATTATCTTGTGGAGGCTAAGGTGAAGATTTGTATGGGTTTTCAGAAAAGAAAAGAGAATGTTGGGGTGAAAAGAGTGGTGAAAGTGAGCTTGGGAAGGAGACTTGTGTGAGGAAGTACCAGGAGAGACTGAGTACAGAATGGGAAAAGGTGAGAACTAAGGAAGTAAGGGGAGTGGGGGAGGAATGGGATGTATTTAGGAAAGCAGCGATGACTTGCACAAAAGATGCTTGTGGTATGAGAAGCGTAGGAGGTGGGTTGATTAGAAAGGGTAGTGAGTGGTGGGATGAAGAAGTAAGATTATTAGTAAAAGAGAAGAGAGAGGCATTTGGATAATTTTTGCAGGGAAATAATGCAAATGACTGGGAGATGTATAAAAGAAAGAGGCAGGTCAAGTGAAAGGTGCAAGAGGTGAAAAAGAGGGCAAATGAGAGCTGGTGTGAGAGAGTATCATTAAATCTTAGGGAGAACAAAAAGATGCTTTGGAAGGAGGTAAATAAAGTACGTAAGACAAGGGAAGAAATGGGAACTTCAGTGAAGGGGGATAATGGGGAGGTGATAACAAGTAGTGGTGATGTGAGGAGGAGATGGAGTGAGTATTTTGAAGGTTTGTTGAATGTGTTTGATGTTAGAGTGGCAGATATAGGGTGTTTTGGTCGAGGTGGTGTGCAAAGTGAGATGGTTAGGGAAAATGATTTGGTAAACAGAGAAGAGGTAGTAAAAGCTTTGCGGAAGATGAAAGCCGGCAATACAGCGGGTTTGGATGGTATTGCAGTAGAATTTGATAAAAAAAAGGGGGTGACTGTATTGTTGACTGGTTGGTAAGGTTATTTAATGTATGTATGATTCATGATGAGGTGCCTGAGGATTGGCGGAATGCGTGCATAGTGCCATTGTACAAAGGCAGAGGAGATAAAAGTGAGCGCTCAAATTACAGAGGTATAAGTTTGTTGAGTATTCCTGGGAAATTATATGGGAGGGTATTGATTGAGAGGTTGAAGACATGTACAGAGCATCAGATTGGGGAAGAGCAGTGTGGTTTCAGAAGTGGTAGAGGATGTGTGGATCAGGTGTTTGCTTTGAAGAATGTATGTGAGAAATACTTAGAAAAGCAAATGGATTTGTATGTAGCATTTATGGATCTGGAGAAGGCATATGATAGAGTTGATAGAGATGCTCTGTGGAAGGTATTAAGAATATATGGTGTGGGAGGCAAGTTGTTAGAAGCAGTGAAAAGTTTTTATCGAGGATGTAAGGCATGTGTACGTGTAGGATGAGAGGAAAGTGATTGGTTCTCAGTTAATGTGGGTTTGCGGCAGGTGTGTGTGATGTGTCCATGGTTGTTTAATTTGTTTATGGATGGGGTTGTTAGGGAGGTGAATGCAAGAGTTTTGGAAAGAGGGGCAAGTATGCAGTCTGTTGTGGATGAGAGAGCTTGGGAAGTGAGTCAGTTGTTGTTCGCTGATGATACAGCGCTGGTGGCTGATTCGTGTGAGAAACTGCAGAAGCTGGTGACTGAGTTTGGTAAAGTGTGTGAAAGAAGAAAGCTGAGAGTAAATGTGAATAAGAGCAAGGTTATTAGGTACAATAGGGTTGAGGGACAAGTCAATTAGAATGTAAGTTTGAATGGAGAAAAACTGGAGGAAGTGAAATGTTTTAGATATCTGGGAGTGGATTTGGCAGCGGATGGAACCATGGAAGCGGAAATGAATCATGGGTGGGGGAGGGGGTGAAAGTTTTGGGAGCGTTGAAGAATGTGTGGAAGTCGAGAACATTATCTCGAAAAGCAAAAATGGGTATGTTTGAAGGAATAGTGGTTCCAACAATGTTATATGGTTGCAAGGAGTGGGCTATAGAGTTGTGCGCAGGAGGGTGGATGTGCAGGAAATGAGATGTTTGAGGACAATATGTGGTGTGAGATGGTTTGATCGAGTAAGTAATAATAGGGTAAGAGAGATGTGTAGAAATAAAAAGAGTGTGGTTGAGAGAGCAGAAGAGGGTGTTTTGAAATGGTCTGGTCACATGGAGAGAATGAGTGAGGAAAGATTGACAAAGAGGATATATGTGTCAGAGGTGGAGGGAACGAGAAGTGGGAGACCAAATTGGAGGTGGAAAGATGGAGTGAAAAAGATTTTGAGTGATCGGGGCCTGAACATGCAGAAGGGTGAAAGGCGAGCAAGGAATAGAGTGAATTGGAACGATGTGGTATACCGGGGTCGACGTGCTGTCAATGGATTGAACCTGGGCATGTGAAGCGTCTGGGGTAAACCATGGAAAGTTGTGTGGGGCCTGGATGTGGAAAGGGAGCTGTGGTTTCGGTGCATTATTACATGACAGCTGGAGACTGAGTGTGAGCGAATGTGGCCTTTGGTGTCTTTTCCTAGCGCTACCTCGCACACATGAGGGAGGGAAGGGGTTGTTATTTCATGTGTGGCGAGGTGGCGATGGGAACAAATAAAGGCAGACAGTATGAATTATGTACATGTATATATATGTATATGTCTGTGCTCCAGGGGGTCGTATCCCTCTGCTCCATGGGGGTCGTATTCTTGTGCTCAAAGGGTCGTGCAATGGACGTATGGGGGGGGGGGGTCGTTTACCAGCGGCATCGCCCTATCCCAAGGGTCGTCCCTTCGTTCTCGAAGACGACTGATATCAAAAGGCCAGGAGGCGCGCGTATATGGGGGGGAAGGGGAAAGGGGGGAGGGGGGTGAGTGGGGGGGAAAGGGGGGGGTTGGGTTTGAGAGGGGCCCACTCCGGAAGTGGCCGTGAGGGGGGAGGGGGGGTTGGGGCAGACGACCCACCCCAGACGCCCCATACAGCTGGGTGGGCCAAGGACAGACGTGTGTATATTTTCGGGTCGTATATCTGGGCCCCCTCCTGACCCCCCCCCCCTCGTCTGGCCCCACCATCCCGTCTGACACCCACCCCCTCCTGACGCCCGTCTCGCCCAACCCCCTCGTCTGACACCCATCCCCTCCTGACGCCCGTCTGGCCCCACCAACCGTATCAAGGTCGCCGAGCTGACTCCCATTCATTTGACGTCAGCTGACTGGTGTTTACTGGTCGTCAGTCAGCTGACTGGTGTTTACTGGTCGTCAGCCAGCTGACGGGTGTTTACTGGTCGTCGTCAGCTGACTGGTGTTTACTGGTCGTCAGTCAGCTGACTGGTGTTGACTGGTCGTCAGTCAGCTGACTGGTGTTTACTGGTCGTCGTCAGCTGACTGGTGTTGACTGGTCGTCAGTCAGCTGACTGGTGTTTACTGGTCGTCAGTCAGCTGACTGGTGTTTACTGGTCGTCGTCAGCTGACGAGTGTTTACTGGTCGTCAGTCAGCTGACGGGTGTTTACTGGTCGTCGTCAGCTGACGAGTGTTTACTGGTCGTCAGTCAGCTGACGGGTGTTTACTGGTCGTCGTCAGCTGACTGGTGTTTACTGGTCGTCAGTCAGCTGACTGGTGTTGACTGGTCGTCAGTCAGCTGACTGGTGTTTACTGGTCGTCGTCAGCTGACTGGTGTTTACTGGTCGTCGTCAGCTGCTGGTGTTTACTGGTCGTCGTCAGCTGACTGGTGTTTACTGGTCGTCGTCAGCTGCTGGTGTTTACTGGTCGTCAGTCAGCTGACGGGTGTTTACTGGTCGTCAGTCAGCTGACTGGTGTTTACTGGTCGTCGTCAGCTGACTGGTGTTTACTGGTCGTCAGTCAGCTGACTGGTGTTTACTGGTCGTCGTCAGCTGACGAGTGTTTACTGGTCGTCAGTCAGCTGACGGGTGTTTACTGGTCGTCGTCAGCTGACTGGTGTTTACTGGTCGTCAGTCAGCTGACTGGTGTTGACTGGTCGTCAGTCAGCTGACTGGTGTTTACTGGTCGTCGTCAGCTGACTGGTGTTGACTGGTCGTCAGTCAGCTGACGGGTGTTTACTGGTCGTCAGTCAGCTGACTGGTGTTTACTGGTCGTCTTCAGCTGACTGGTGTTTACTGGTCGTCGTCAGCTGACTGGTGTTTACTGATCGTCAGCTGACTGGTGTTGACTGGCCGTCAGTCAGCTGACTGGTGTTTACTGGTCGTCGTCAGCTGACTGGTGTTGACTGGTCGTCAGTCAGCTGACTGGTGTTTACTGGTCGTCAGTCATCTGACTGGTGCTGACTGGTCGTCAGTCAGCTGACTGGTGTTTACTGATCGTCAGCTGACTGGTGTTGACTGGTCGTCGTCAGCTGACTGGTGTTGACTGGTCGTCAGTCAGCTGACTGGTGTTTACTGGTCGTCAGCTGACTGGTGTTGACTGGTCGTCAGCTGACTGGTGTTTACTGGCCGTCAGCTGACTGGTGCTGACTGGTCGTCAGTCAGCTGACTGGTGTTTACTGATCGTCAGCTGACTGGTGTTTACTGGCCGTCGTCAGCTGACTGGTGTTGACTGGTCGTCAGTCAGCTGACTGGTGTTTACTGATCGTCAGCTGACTGGTGTTGACTGGTCGTCGTCAGCTGACTGGTGTTGACTGGCCGTCAGCTGACTGGTGCTGACTGGTCGTCAGTCAAGCTTTTACGGTCAAACTGGGCCATAATGAAGGTCGTGGCCTATTTCCCACCATCTGAGTGTAGCGCCGGAGGGTGACCAGACCAGGCTACGGACCCACCCCTGGTCCGGAATGGTCTTCGTCTGTGGCCAGAATATCATACCTTGAAGACAGGGGACCCCCCCCCCCACCACCCCACCATTAGTGATAACATATCATTCTGGGTCATTAACTCTCTCTGGTCCCTTTTAATTACCCTCATCATCATAGGGGTCAAGGTCACTTTAAAAGCCTGTGGGTTTTCGCCATTATGTAATAATTGTCTCTTAACATTCCCAAGTTATCTTTATTTTCTTCCTTATCTTTTTTTTTATCATACCCAGAGATCCTTCAAGTCTGATAACGTCCACTCATTATCTCGACTCATTATCTATCTATCAATCTATCTATCTATTTATCTATCTATCTATCTTGGGATTATAGTCCTAGTGGTGCCCCAGGGGTGATAACACAGTGCTATGTTGTCAGACTTGATGATAACACAGTGCTATGTTGTCAAACTTGATGATAACACAGTGCTATGTTGTCAATGATAACACAGTGCTATGCTGTCAAACTTGATGATAACACAGAGCTATGTTGTCAGATTTAATGATAACACAGAGCTATGTTGTCAAACTTGATGATAACACAGAGCTATGTTGTCAGATTTAATGATAACACAGAGCTATGTTGTCAAACTTGATGATAACACAGAGCTATGTTGTCAAACTAAATGATAACACAATGCTATGTTGTCAGATTTAATGATAACACAGAGCTATGTTGTCAGACTTAATGATAACACAATGCTAAGTTGTCAGACTTAATGATAACACAATGCTATGTTGTCAGACGTGATGATACCACAGTGCTATGTTGTCAGACTTGATAACATGCAATGATGCGCAATAGAACGTTTTCTTGTGAGGTTTGCGCAATACACATTCTTTCGTATGATCTGTTGTAAAAGTACGTCGACAGACCACTGGGTCGGAACGAGCTGGTTTGCGATAGTAGTTGAGAAGAGAGGCAGCAGCTGGGAGACACTGAGATCATCCAAATTGGAAAGTCTGTAAAACATGTCATGTCAGCTAAGGAGACACGGAGAGATATACACATTAGTCGTGGACTTTAAAAGTGAAATATCTATCCAAGTCTATCTATTTTCATTTCTAAGTTGAAGGCTGAAATTACGGACCAAGGGTCACATCAAGGCCAGGCCTTACTTTGAATATGGAGAGGAATTATAAAAGGGAGAAAAGAAAGGACAAGGGAAAGTATTGGCGCATTTGGAGGGAAAGTGAAAAACCCCGTCTTTTGAAATGTGTCAAGTCAAAGTTATTCTGAGAGAGAGAGAGAGAGAGAGAGAGAGAGAGAGAGAGAGAGAGAGAGAGAGAGAGAGAGAGAGAGAGAGAGAGAGAGAGAGAGAGAGAGAATATTCCAAAGCTTCGAGGTCAAAGGAAGGAAACAGATATCAAAACGGCCTACCCTTGAGTTGCCAGAGGCATCGGCATACCTATGGTACACTGCTCTGAACCAGTTCAAATGGTAAATAAATCATTACCCAAGTTAACACTCCTGTCGAAAGGGAAAAGCACCTCTCCTCACTCGAAATAGAACTTATCCTCGAAAAGCACCTCTCTTCACTCCTCCGCTCACAATACTTAAACTTATGAGGCAGTAACAACCCAGACAGACAGACAGACAGCGCCTCCTCCATCAGTTGAACAACCATCTCATCGGATACAGGAACCATATCACCATCTATTGATGGCGTAAGTGGTCCCATCCTGTCGCCCTAGTGTTTCAGAGGCGTCCAAACGCAGCCCCGCATCCAAAAGAACTGGCTACAGCATTTGACAGTCAGGTGTTCATCCAGCAATAACAGCAAAAAAAGGAACATTGAAGAACTTTATTTGTTGCCTCCGCCAGGCGAACGGCATGGGGGAAATCTGCGCTCGCTACGTCTACAGGAAGGACCCACCTCCTCCCCAAGCAAGACCTCTTGGTATATATACACGAAAAAAGCGAAACACAAACTCCGAAAAAGCACAAAAGATTGAGTTGTTACGGTGCCCTAGTGTGTGTGTGTGTGTGTGTGTGTGTGTGTGTGTGTGTGTCCGACTAGTATAGATACTAGAACTAGTTTAGCTAGTACGTGGACGACGCTAAGGGCGTGTGTGTATACATGGCCAGAGACGTCACTCAAAGCACGACCATTACGTCGCACAAGATGACCTAGGTCATGATGACCCAGGGGGACACACAGGATGACCCAGGTCATGATGACCCAGGTCATGATGACCCAGGGGGACACACAAGATGACCCAGGTCATGATGACCCAGGGGGACACACAAGATGACCCAGGTCATGATGACCCCAGGGGGACACACAAGATGGCCCAGGTCATGATGACCCAGAGGGACACACACAAGATGACCCAGGTCATGATGACCCAGGGGGACACACAAGATGACCCAGGTCATGATGACCCAGGGGGACACACAGGATGACCCAGGTCATGATGACAAAGGGGGACACACAAGATGACCCAGGTCATGATGACCCAGGGGGACACACAAGATGACCCAGGTCATGATGACCCAGGGGGTCACACAAGATGACCCAGGTCATGATGACAAAGGGGGACACACAAGATGACCCAGGTCATGATGACCCAGGGGGACACACAAGATGACCCAGGTCATGATGACCCAGGGGGACACACAAGATGACCCAGGTCATGATGACCCAGGGGGACACACAGGATGACCCAGGTCATGATGACCCAGGGGGACACACAAGATGACCCAGGTCATGATGACCCAGGGGGACACACAAGATGACCCAGGTCATGATGACCCAGGGGGACACACAAGATGACCCAGGTCATGATGACCCAGGGGGACACACAAGATGACCCAGGTCATGATGACCCAGTGGGACACACAAGATGACCCAGGTCATGATGACCCAGGGGGACACACAAGATGACCCAGGTCATGATGACCCAGGGGGACACACAAGATGACCCAGGTCATGATGACCCAGTGGGACACACAGGATGACCCAGGTCATGATGACCCAGTGGGACACACAAGATGACCCAGGTCATGATGACCCAGTGGGACACACAAGATGACCCAGGTCATGATGACCCAGTGGGACACACAAGATGACCCAGGTCATGATGACCCAGAGGGACACACAAGATGACCCAGGTCATGATGACGCAGGGGGACACACAAGATGACCCAGGTCATGACCCAGGGGGACACACACAAAATGACCCAGGTCATGATGACCCAGGGGGACACACACAAGATGACCCAGGTCATGATGACCCAGGGGGACACACAAGATGACCCAGGTTGGTCCATCAGTCACTGTGGGAGAGAGCCAAGACTCACCCTGTCTGTTCCACCTGACCTCACTCTACACCCTGGCGTCTGTGTAGAACAGACGGGACACAGAAACTTCGCCTGGCCCTCACTCTACACCCTGGCGTCTGTGTAGAACAGACGGGACACAGAAACTTCGCCTGGCCCTCACTCTACACCCTGGCGTCTGTGTAGAACAGACGGGACACAGAAACTTCGCCTGGCAAGCACAGAAAACAATGCACAGTGCATTGCTTGGCAGTGCACGACAACAGAGAACCGCTCCATGTCAAACAGGCCAAAAAAAGTACAGATTTCTATACCTAGATTGAATCTGTTGCCATATTCCAGTTTATGGTTCTGTGTCGCATCTGTTTCCCGGACATTCGTCCATGGGGTCCATTTGCGTATAGTCTGTAGAGAGACGTTGTGATGAGAACGTGCATTCTGGTTCTGTGTCGCATCTGTTTCCCGGACATTCGTCCATGGGGTCCATTTGCGTATAGTCTGTAGAGAGACGTTGTGATGAGAACGTGCATTCTGGTTCTGTGTCGCATCTGTTTCCCGGGACATTCGTCCATGGGGTCCATTTGCGTATAGTCTGGAGAGAGACGTTGTGATGAGAACGTGCATTCTGGTTCTGTGTCGCATCTGTTTCCCGGACATTCGTCCATGGGGTCCATTTGAATATAGTCTGTAGAGAGACGTTGTGATGAGAACGTGCATTCTGATCCCCCCTCATCATTATCATGATGAGTGGGGTCAGGTTGGGGGACCTCCACGTTCAGACCACACCACACCCCCCCCACACAGCTTGCTTCATCCTGGGAACAGCAAGGAGGGGGGCCTGAATACACACACACACACACACACACACACACACACACACACACACACATTATAATCTACGTGTTGCCAGAAAATACCAATTGCAGAGAAAGTACATGAAATGGACCCCCAGTGTATGTAAAAGCCAAGCCTTCCCCTTTTTTCCCCTATACTACATAAATAAATAATGACAAATAACTTATGATCAATAAGGTAAATAAACAATGGAATGCCAGGGATCCTCCCCTATGTATTTTCTTTTTCCATCCAGCTAATGTAAACTTGACGAATTACTTTAGCACAATGGACGCACAGTTACGAAGGTGATCCTCTTCGCCACTCACCAACTCAAGGATAAACCCCCCCCCCCCTGCCACCTCAGGGGTAGGGGGTCACTTGGGGGGGGGAAGTAGCGTGGTGACGTCACTGGGGGGGTCAGGGGCAGGACCCAATCGTGTGGTGGGGGGTTGGGGGTAGTAAATACGGAGGGGAGGATAGACAACAAACAGGAGACCTGTTAGTTATGTGCTAAAAAAAAAAAAAAAAATGCCTAGACTTTAGTTACTTCAGCAGAATGCACTTCTTCCCATCCACCTCTCCCTCCGGCTCAACAGCCTCTTCCTATCCATCTCTCCCTCCGGCTCAACAGCCTCTTCCCATCCACCTCTCCCTCTGGCTCAACAGCCTCTTCCCATCCACCTCTCCCTCTGGCTCAACAGCCTCTTCCCATCCACCTCTCCCTCCGGCTCAACAGCCTCTTCCCATCCACCTCTCCCTCCGGCTCAACAGCAGGCAGGGGAAGATGATGATCACAATATAGGCGAAGCTTGGAAAGTTGGGGAGGTGGAGGTGGGTTGGAGGTGGGGTGGAGGTGGGGGATGGGGTAAGGGTGTACTACCACGGAAGTTTAGTAGGAAAGTGTGCACAGGATAGCGAAGATATCTTAATATATTGATGACAGCAACACAGGAGAGGGTGGGGTGGTGGGGGCTGGAGTCTGGAGGGAAAAAGAGAAAGAAAGAAAGAAAGAAGAAAGAAAGATAGAAAGAAAGAAAGAAAGAAAGAAAGAAGAAAGAAAGAAAGAAGAGAAAGAAAGATAGAAAGAATGAAAGAAAGAAGAAAGAAAGAAAGAAAGAAAGAAAGAAAGAAAGAAAGAAAGAAAGAAAGAAAGAAAGAAGAAAGAAAGAAAGAAAGAAAGAAAGAAAGAAGAAAGAAAGAAAGAAGAGAGAAAAGAAAGAAAGAAAGAAAGAAAGAAAGAAGAAAGAAAGAAAGAAAGAAATGCCTCAGAAGATAGAAATGAATGACGGAAGTCAAAAAAAAAAAAATGAAGGTACAAAAATACCACGACGTTACAGAAAGTAACGCACATTGTAACAGACCTTTCTAAGATGTCTGTTATGCCAGTAACAGACCACCTTTCAAAGATGTATGTTATACCAGCAACAGACCACCTTTCAAAGATGTCTGTTAAGCCAGTAACAGACCTTTTGAAGATGTCTGTTATGGCTGTAACAGACCTCTCTAAGATGTCTGCTGTACCAGTAACAGACCACCTCTCGAGGATGTCTGTCATGCCAGTAACAGACCACCTTTCAAAGATGTCTGTTATGCCAGTAACAGACCACCTTTCAAAGATGTCTGTTAAGCCAGTAACAGACCTTTTGAAGATGCCTGTTATGGCTGTAACAGACCTTTCTAAGATGTCTGTTATGGCTGTAACGTACCTTTCTAAGATGTCTGTTATGGCTGTAACAGACCACACCTTTCAGAGATGTCTGTTACGGCTGTAACAGACCTTCCGAAAATGTCTGTTACGGCTGTAACAGACCTCTCGAAGATGTCTGTGATGGCTGTATAATATCAGGAACATAAAACTACAAGTCTGTATATTTCAAAAACAAATAAAATAAAAAAATAAAAAAAATGAAAATTTTATATTCTTAATTTTATTTTTTTATGTTAACTGAGACGGCGCGGGCCACTGAATGCCCATATCAAGGCCATTTCATTAACGATACTTATCTATGATACTTGATCGCCGTTTCTCGCGTCAGCCAGGTAGCGCCAGGAAACAGACGAAGAATGGCCCATCCGCGCATATAAAATATATACGTACATAAACGCCCATACACGCATATATACATACATATACATATCAACATATAAACACATATACATACACCGACATATACATATATACACATGTGCATATTCATACTTATTTCCCTTCATCCATTCCCGGCGCTACCCCGTCCCACAGGAAACAGCATCGCTACCCCTTAACTTTAGCCAAGGAACTGTTTCATCGACCACCACCCACTGGTGAGGATGAACAGCTGGGTGGACAGTGGACCGACTGCCTCAACCTAGACCCGCACACTCTCTCTCTCTCTCTCTCTCTCTCTCTCTCTCTCTCTCGGTCGTGGTGGTAGAGGGGGAGGGATGTGTGGCTGCACTGGCTTGACCATGGATTGGCTGACGACGTGTTCATCGGGGACTATTGTTGGACGTAACAAGTGGTGTGCCCCATGGGACGACTTTGGACACTTTTATAAGATTAGAAAATGATAAGCGATTGGTATCAGGCTGGTACATGAAGCCACAGGAACCCAAAAATAAGAACGTCTATAGCTGCAAGGGACATAGACGCCCTGATAGACCGTCTTCACAAATAGCAAATGAATTTTGATGCCAGTATGTTTCAGAGTTTTACGCGGTCCCCTGTATCAGTTGTATTGAAATGGAAAATTTTGATGCCAGTAAGTTTCAGAGTTTCACGCGGTCCCCTGTATGAGTTGTATTGAAATAGAAAATTTTGATGCCAGTAAGTTTCAGAGTTTCACGCGGTCCCCTGTATCAGTTGTATTGAAATGGAAAATTTTGATGCCAGTAAGTTTCAGAGTTTCACGCGGTCCCCTGTATCAGTTGTATTGAAATGGAAAATTTTGATGCCAGTAAGTTTCAGAGTTTCACGCGGTCCCCTGTATCAGTTGTATTGAAATGGAAAACGTAAATGAGGAAATGAAAGGTCTTAGAGCATGATTATCTATGCTTAACTTTAGCCAAAGTAAGCAGTGTATAGAGGAAGTCGAGATGGCGAACAAAAATTCTGGGTTTTACAGATCAAATGGTGTGTCTCCACCTTGAATATTGCATCCGTGGTCCTTTTTTTTTTTTCTTTGCTCGCCTAATTTGAGAGAGAGAGAGAGAGAGAGAGAGAGAGAGAGAGAGAGAGAGAGAGAGAGAGAGAGAGAGAGAGAGAGAGAGAGAGAGAGAGAGAGAGAGAGAGAGAGAGAGAGAGAGAGAGACCTTTCAAGAGGGAGGGTGACCACACGTCTCATTTTCTTTTCCCCCCTTTTCATCAAGATTGCTATGTTTACCCTAGAAGTATTCCTTAGGTCAGTGAATATCCTCACTGAATATTCCTCTCAATCTTGCCTACACGATATTGATGCCTCAGTCTTACAGAAACTGATGGCGCTTTAAAGACCCAATTCACATGTATTTTATGGTTCTTTGAGAAGTGTGGGTAAGCAACGCTTCCAGCCTTTCGTAGAAGTTTGGGCTATGCGCCATACCCTCCCATCTACCAGCTAAAGCTGTTTTCTTCAATCCATTTCTAACCTATTCATTTCAGCTTGAGCTGGTGGCCATACTCTCGTAGCCTATGTATTTCAGCTTGAGCTGGTGGCTCGTACGAAACAGCAAAGTTCAATCTTACAGCTTCCGCCATAAGAGATATTCTCTCTCTCTCTCTCTCTCTCTCTCTCTCTCTCTCTCTCTCTCTCT